>NC_139946.1:18075197-18175197 GCF_963454915.1 Gymnoscopelus microlampas
TTTTCCCAAAGCCTTTTTACAATGAATGCAATTCACAATGTAGGCATTAAGGAGACACTACAGACTATACACACAGAGTCCAAGACTACAGTGAATGGCACACACCCTAGTCAACAAACTGCCTGTGTGGGCATACTGGTCGGATCTATCTGGCCGACTCGACCCTGTGTCCTTGGCAACGCATACGCCGAGTTTGTCGAAGTTGGTCAGGTCGGTTCTCGATATACGTGAACTACAGACACAAATGCACACAGAGATCTCAGATATTGTGTCGTTCCTCTCTTCCTGTATTTAACACGCCTTCCCATGTAATGTATCAGACCTGATGAAGACCCTTTCCGGTCGAAACGTTGTGCTAACTTATTAACACATTGTGTGCCAGAGGTTTATTAAAATAGGGTACGTTCAGTGCCTGCATATCTTACGTTGATATGTTTCGTGCTGCAGAGGCCCCGGCGCGGAAGTGCATGTAAACAAAGCGTGCGTGCGAGACGGCGGAGGGTCCCGACTAACGCCTGGAACAATAATATTTCTAACGCGATCCTCCATTGCAGAGTGATCGGCGATCGAAAACGGCTCACTTCCACCACGTTAAAAAGAAATGGAGATATTAAGCTTTTAGTCAAGGAGTTTACATTGGAGCGGCCGACCGGAAGGATTTTTGACATGGCGGTGGGTACACTGTTGCGTCAGTTCGGAAGTTGTATGGAGGCGTCGGATGGCAGCGGGCAGGCGGAGAGGGGACAGAGAGTCCGTTATATTTGTTATAACATAAAGGCCTGTAAGTCCAGCTGAAGATAAGATATTCTAAAATTGGTTTAACTTTGATGGTGTGGAGAGAGTTGCAGAAGCAAGCTTTCCCGACTTCATTCGACTGCCAGTCTGTAGCAATCTGTGTAGTCTGGTTGATGTGTGGACAGCTTTACAAAGTATACAGGTAGGTTTTAATGGTAAAACATGAAGTTTAAACATTATGGATAACATTTGATTGATTGATTGAATACTTTATTAGTCAGAAATGCAAATAGCACATGGTACAGTAAGACATTAAGGCTAAAAGGATAACACAGGGGACCTGTTTCCATTGTGTTCCTATGAGGCCTATGTTGGTTTACTTACAAATACTTTTCTGTGCCTTCTTTTAGGCCTGTAAAGCGTGTTTCTTTAAGTACTTGCACAGTGTTCTATATCTATACCGCTCCATATAGTTCACACGCAGGTTAACACTGTAATCTAACACATCAACCTTTCTCCCACGCCGCTTTATTTATGATACAGCTGTGTGGCTTTACATCAACCCTCTCTAGTGTTAGTACTGCTGTGTGTGTGTGTGTGTGTGTGTGTGTGTGTGTGTGTGTGTGTGTGTGTGTGTGTGTGTGTGTGTGTGTGTGTGTGTGTGTGTGTGTGTGTGTGTGTGTGTGTGTGTGTGTGTGTGTGTGTGTGTGTGTGTGTGTGTGTGTGTGTTTGCGCGCGCGTGCGTGCGTACGCACAAACGCACGCACGCACGCACGCACGCACGCACGCACGCACGCACGCACACACACACACACGCACACACACACACACAGATAACACAACAAAGCTTTCCTCTCTTTCTTTTCACACATAAAGTAACAGTCAAGCTGTTCTCTCTCTGACTCTCCACATCCATACACACATACACTCCCTCTGTTCCTGTCATTCTCTCTCTCTCTCTCTCTCTCTCTCTCTCTCTCTTTCTTTTCTCTCTCTCTCTCTCTCTCTCTCTCTCTCTCTCTCTCTCTGTCTCTCTCTTTATCTCTCTTTATCTCTCTTCTCTCTCTCTCTCTCTCTCTCTCTCTCTCTCTCTCTCTCTCTCTCTCTCTCTCTCTCTCTCTCTCTCTCTCTCTCTCTCTATCTCTCTCTCCCTCTCTGTCTCTCTCTCTCTGTCTCTCTCTCCCCCTCTTTGTCTGTCTGTCTGTCTGTCTGTCTGTCTGTCTGTCTGTCTGTCTGTCTGTCTGTCTCTCTCTACTCACTCTATTTCTGTCTGTCTGTCTGTCTGTCTGTCTGTCTGTCTGTCTGTCTGTCTGTCTGTCTGTCTCTCTCTCTCTCTCTCTCTCCCTCGCTGTCTGTCTGTCTGTCTGTCTGTCTGTCTGTCTGTCTGTCTGTCTGTCTGTCTGTCTGTCTGTCTGTCTGTCTGTCTTTCTCTCTGTCTGTCTCTCTGTTTGTGTCATGTCTCTCTCTGTGTGTCTCTCTCTTCTTCTTCTGCTTCTCTCTCTCTCTCTCTCTCTCTCTCTCTCTCTCTCTCTCTCTCTCTCTCTCTCTCTCTCTCTCTCTCTCTCTCTCTCTCTCCTCTCTCTCTCTCTCTCTCTCTCTCTCGTACAAGGGCCCCATGTAGCTGCTGCTATAGTGTGATCTATCTCATCTTCTGTGTACACTACCTATAAATAAACACGGGGATCTGTCTCTGCTATCTGAATGTCACAGCAGCAAGTGCAACAATATGAGGATTGTTATCATCAGAGCAGAGCCACAAGGCAAGGCAAGGCAAGCCCAGGTATTTGTTTCATCTCCACTGGATTTATGGAAGCCTTGCCAAAGATCCTCATTTGAGCCTTTTTTCCTCCCCATGTATATTTTAAGCTCCCATATAGGCCTTCTTACCCACAATCCTCCTGGAGTAATGTACACTTTGCAAGCCCTGTTTCGTAATCAGGTTTGACCCCCTGAACCAAGAACCAGCCAGTGGTGGTGGTGGGAAATATATTCAGCTTAATATCACAATTTGATTTTTCACGATCTGTATACATTTTTCAATAATAGTAATAATAATATTTTTTTTTTATTCAATTTACTTTTCCTGGCAGGCAACACAAGCGAAATGTCCGAAATTCATGAAAATCACAATGAATCACATAATTGCTTATCACAATCAAAACTTGTCGCTTCACGCCGCGTTTGTAACTTGTGGATCTGCTATAGTTTGATGCGTTTGTGTGACGCTGTATAGTATGATCAACTAGGTAGGGCATTCATTTACGAAAAAACTGATATGGAGATAAGAGGTTTCTGCCCGACAGCAAAGGTATATCATACCTTTGCCCAGCACGTATACAAATCGAATCGTGAGGTCGCCGGTGACGCTGATGCAATGCGACTGTGCGGACTAGCTGAGACCAACTCAAGACTTTAGAGATAATTGCTCCATGGTGGTGTTGAATCTTCCCTCATGACCTGTGTGGTATAGTGTGTCATCCCCACTTTCTCAGCACACACTCATCCGCCAGTCGTCACTGTGCCATCTTAATAAGAAGCAGAAAATGTTCTCAAAATAATATTTACAACAGAAAACTGCAGAAGTTGTTGAAGTGAAATGTGTACGTGGCCGACCTCCAGCGACTCTGCTGGCGCTGTATACATTGATTGATGCAGTTAAGTGGTGTGGGGCTGGATGTCGCCTCATTACACTGGAAATGTAATCCTGCTCTCACAGTCTGGCTGACACAAACTTTCCTTATTTAAACAACTTTCATTCACATGTGTAATAGACAGTTGCAGTGGCTATTGGTTGAAACCGACATTTAGAACCACTGACTTAATCTTGCTCATGCAGGTTACTCGATTAATAAGGAGGCAGATTTGTCTTTTTTATATATCAACAAATCGACACAAAACATTCCAATAGATTTGTTTAGTCTGATTAACACTTAACTATGTATTATACTTCACTGTACAATGGGGGCGTACAAAGCTCTACAAGCTCCCAACACGACAACACGTTGCATTGTAATCAAGGCAAAAGTTTGAAATAATCGTGATTTGATTTGAAGTCATATCGCCCAGCATTAGTAGAGGGTATAGTGCTGTTGAACAAAGGAACTTTCTTAGACAACTTGCGACGAAAGTTATAGTGATATGTTTTCACTTCCATACTGATGGCTCTTTGGTCTTGTGATGCTAACCATAGCTGGGCTATATGTCCTGTATTGTTCTATTTACTGTGTGTGATCACATGTTACCCTGTAGTAACCTGTGCTGCGTCAGAAAGAACTCTTTCACCTGTTGTTGACGTGTCCTATATGCGTTGAACTTGGCAGGTGCATAGAGGACTTCGTTTTCTCAGGAACAGTCTGGCAACTATTAAATACTGAGTATTGCCTCATGTCAATGTCAATACTGGTGAAGAGGGAGAGGGAGGGGCACACAGATATTAAGCTTTGGTATTGTAACTATCATCACAATGCTACTATTATTTGTGGGCTCACTCAGGAGAGCACACACTCCTGTTGTTTCCACTGTTTGCTTATCATTGATATGTATATTACTATCATTATTTCTATAAATCATAAATATGACGTTGAATGGAACAGTTCCATTCAACCGTCTCTGTGAAAGGTAGTGAGTCACCCCACAGTATTGAATGAATACTGTCAATACATTAATGGAAGAATGAATGTTCTGTTGTAAAAAATATTATTGATTAAGCTAGGATACAATCACTAATCATTAGATCAGGGGTCTTCAATGTTTTTTCTGACCAAGGACCCCTTAGCTGAGAGGGTGATGAAGAATTTCATATATAGTTTCATAGACTTGTTTGACAGCAGTCATCTGTGTACGTTTGATTCATGTTTAAAGTGTATTTTCAGACCTTTAACACCCTTAAACCCCCAGTATTTAGTAAACTTGTCCATTCACTTTTTATCAATTATCAATTATTAATTACACAACCCATGGAGACTTGAATTCATGGAGACTTTTAGTTTTTTGGCGCATTCCCAAGGCAATAATTTGATTACCGGTGGCGGCTCCGGTAAGAGACTCAAAGAGTCAACTTTGAGTCTCCTACCGGAGACATAGCATCTTTCCGCCGGTCATCAAACTATTGGCTTAGGAATGTGACAAAAACAAAAAAATCTAAGGCTTTATGAGGTGTGTAATTGATAGAAAATACGTATTTTTTGGGGTGAACTATCCCTTTCATGTACAAAAAAAATACCCCATCACACAACGATTTGGTGGCCCCCCTGTAGTAACTCTCAGGAATCCCTAGGGGTCCCGCCTGTTGAAGACCCATGCATTAGATCATAATATAGTACTGTAATTGACCTCCATGAAAAAGTGTTGTGTGTGTTATCTAGCATTATACAACCGTGAGAGTGGGACTGTACATTTTGGGGAGTAGTCTGTGGGAGCGGGCGGGGTTGTGTGACTTTAAAAAGAAATGCACAGACATGGTGAACACTGTATAGGACCACAAGAACACAGGTAAGCCTTCAATGCAGCCTCGTTCACAACTCATCTTTAATTTTTCTCTATAGAGTACCAAAGTCCTGGTCACAGCGTTATTTTTTTTATTGGATTTCCCATAGGGGAATCTTAGATCGCATCATTATACATTATAAGAACTGTGTTCCAAAAATAAACAAACCACCCCCGCAATTTTGTCAGGTATATGACTCTGTGCCGTTTATGATATTGAGTTACATATTAACGTCTGTGTTTAGTGAAAAAAAAATAATCTTTGGATTCATTAGAAGGCTACTTTTTTACCGTCAGTTGATGCTTCATATCTATATGACTAAAATCGCCCAGCTGATTTGTTTACTTTTGGAACATAGTTATTATATGACGCGATCTAAGATTCCCCTATGGGAAATCCAATAAATAACGCCGTGACCCAGGGGGATAGCGCCCTCTAGTGGCAGCGATATTGTTCTCTTTCTTTATTAAAGGCATAATGTGTATGTAACTTTGCCCTTTGTTTACATAACTAAACAATATATGCATTTGGTTCCCAAACAATGGGTCAGGACCGGAACCATTTTTATGGGTCGCGAGTAAATATTCCTTTTTTTTCCTTTCCTATAATTTGTTTAGTTATTATAAAAAATGTAATAATATTTTTTAAAAATCCATACATTTAAAACGTTTTAGAGGTAGTGAAAATAATCAGCAATTTTCAGTAGTTTGAGACATCAAATTTCTCTTTTGGGTCGTGAGCTAAAAACTTTGTTAACCACTGGTTTACTAGGTAAAGTAATTACACCCAGAGAGAACATATAACAAATATTCCCGTGCATTTATAATTGATGTTAGAGAAGTGAAGTATAATTCAAAGAGAGAGGAAAAGTATGTGAATTTTCATACTTGTTTGCATGAAAGACTACACAACATCTCCACAGCCAACAGTGCTGTCAGTCAGGGGGACATGAGAGCTGCAGACACAGCAGGTTGTCACTGGCAGGTGGAAACCTGTCCTAAACCATTACTTTCCAGGAAATGGGAAAAAGGAGCCTGTTATTATCACAAGCTTTTGTTAATTGTTGCTGTCGGACAGAAACTCTTATCTCCATATTTTAACTTTTTGTGTTTTTTCGTAAATGAACGCCCTACTTACTCATACTACAGCATCACACAGTGATGTGCTTTGAGCTTTAATATGGATCTGCTACTTTTGCTATTTTTGAATTTGAATCCTGAAAGTTTTGTACTTTGCTTGAGTCTGTCCATTTTCTGATACTTCATACTTGTACTCCACTACAGTACATCTCAGGCAAATTTGTACTTTTTACTACAATTATTTAAAAACTTGTGTCACTAGTTACTTTGCATATTTAGATTATTATTAAAAAAACATATACTTCATTTTTTTAAAGATATGATACATTTAGAAAATTGTCTTTGTACATTTACGTTGGTACTGTAAATATACTTTGATTACAAGATTTTCTTACTTTTGCTCTAAATCAATTTACAGGATTTTAACTTGAAACAGAGTATTTCTACATTGTAGTATTGCTACTTTGCTACTTGCTACTACTGCAAGTAAAGCAAATCGTCTCTGTCGGGTGGAAACCTCCCAAAGTGTCCAAAACTGTTCTTTTTCAGGATTAAAAAAAAAAATTAGTATATATGAGATCAAAACGCGTCGCTTTGCGCCACGCTTTGAGCTTGCTATTTTTTATATGTTTGTGATGCTGCAGTATGATCAAGTAGGGCATTAATTTATGAAAAAAACTATATATATGGAGCGAGAGGTTTCTGCCCGATAGCAAGGAAATCTGAGTACTTCTTCCACCCCTGACACCAACATTCCTTATTGTTCTGCTTTCCACAGACCAACACCATGGCATCCTCTCTCAGAGTCCTGCTCCTCCTGTGTGCCCTGGCGGCCACAACCCATGCAGCCCTTAAGGTCTCTAATATCCGTGCCAAGAAACTTGGCCTTGTCGGCCTTGGCGACCCCGACTCTTATGTAAAAGTAGCCTGCGGCGCCACCGACCTCGGAAAAACGTCCACTCGCTTCAACAACAACAACCCGTGGTGGGATGAGGAATTCCAACACTTCCGGGCCGAGTCGGGGGAGACGCTGAAGCTGGAGTTGTTCGACAGCGACATCGGCTTCGACGACCTCATGGGGACGTGCCAGCGCTCCATCCAGGTGGGCGTGTGGAACAACTTGGAGTGCTACCTGAAGAGAGGCGGCACCCTGTACTACAGCTATACTTTCACAAAATAGTGCAGCTGATGACTGACCTCCCCCACTTCAACCTCTAAATCACTGATTCTCAACGTGGGGTGCGGAGACCCCCAGAGGGGTCCTTCAGAGGGTCTCAGGGGGTCCCAAGCTTAGGTGCGACCATAAATGATGACTGACCTCCCCTACTTCAACCTGGGGTGGTTCCCCAACTTTTTCATCTCAACGACCCCTAAATGTGTGTGTATTTGGCCGCAAACCCCCATGTGAAGACAAGGTCCCCATACAAGATTTGTGGTGTTAAAATTGTCAAAAAACATTTTCAAAACAAAGTTTTATCCTTTTCACAGATATGTATGTTCATATGTATGCATGTACAGGTATGTGTATGGTATGTATTTATGTGAATTGTTGACAATAAAAACATCATCATATCCAGTCATATACAGTAATAGTTCATTAGCCTTAGTTCGTTAGTTTGGTCTAGTCGGCCTAGTCTTTCTGGTTGTCACATCACAAGTGTTTCCTTAATCTTAGTTGGTTACATTCTGTAAACCAGTGCAATTAGTTGCTGCATATGATACATCCATATCAAGGGCCCCTTTGATACAAAAAAAAACACCGGGTAAAAAAGTCAAACTACACCCCTGGCTATTTTCAAATAGCCGATGTATATAAGTTTAAAGTGCTCAGTGGTCTAGTTGCTTCTTTTGGGCTTGTTTTCATAGACCTGGTTGCTTATTTCTCCCGCAAAATCTGGCAACACTGCCTATCACCTGTTGTTGACGTGGTCCTTAAGCGCTGAACTGGCGTACTTGGCAGGTGCATAGAGGACTTAATTTTCTCAGGAACAGTCTGGCAAATCAAACTCAGTATTGACTCATGTCAATGTCAATACTGGTTAAGAGGGAGGGGGGGACAGATATTGAGCTTTTGTATTGTTACTATCATCACATTGCTCAGCCGTTGCTGTCGGGCAGAAACCTCTTATCTCCATATTTTAACTGTACTACTATTTTAACCATACTTGATCATACTACAGCATCACACAAAAGCATCAAAAGTAGCAGATCCACATAAGATCGAAACGTTTTGAGCTTGTCAATCTTGCTACTTTTTATATTTTTGAATTTGAATCCTGAAAAGCAACAGTTTTGGACATACAGTATGAGGTTTCAACCCGACAGAGACGTTTTGTGGGCTCACTCTGGAGAGCGTCCACTCAAGTTGTTTCCACTGTTTGCTTATCATTGTTACTTGTGTTTCCATCATTATTTCTGTAAATAAGTAAATACGAACATGGAACAGTTGCATTCAACCTTCTCTGTGAAAGGTAATCAGTCACCCCCCAGGATTGAATGAATACTGTCAATACATTAATGTAAGAACAAATGTTCTGTAAAAGTATTATCAGTTAAGCTAGGATAAAATCACTTATCATTAGATCAAGGGTCTTCAACGTTTTTCTGGCCAAGGACCCCTTAGCTGAGAGAGTGATGAAGCACCCTACATATTGTAATAAAATAGTGTCAGAGATTAAACTTGTTCATAGATAGTTTCATAGACTTGTTTGACAGCAGTCATCAGGGTATGTTGGATTCATGTTAAACTGTATTTCCAGACCTTTAACAACTTAAACCCTCAATACTTAGTTAACTTGACCTTATTAGTGTAATTGACCTCCATGAATGTGTGTGTGTGTGTGTGTGTGTGTGTGTGTGTGTGTGTGTGTGTGTGTGTGTGTGTGTGTGTGTGTGTGTGTGTGTGTGTGTGTGTGTGTGTGTGTGTGTGTGTGTGTGTGTGTGTGTGTGTGTGTGTGTGTGTGTGTTATCTTAGCATTATGCAACCATGACAGTGGTACTGCAAATGTTGGGGAGTTGTCAGAGGGAGCGTTGGGGGGGAGAGGGTGTGCTGTGTGACTTTAAAAAGAAACGCCACAGACTGGGAGCTGAACACTGTATAGGACCGCAAGGACACAGGTAAGCCTTCAATACAACCTCATTCACAACTCCTCTTTTATGTTTCTCTGTTGTTCTCTTTTTTTAAATTGAAGGTATAATGTGTATGTAACTATGTGCTTTGTGTTTACATTTGAACAATATATATATTAAACAAATACTCATCATTTCCCATAGATACACTCATCAGCCACTGGATTAGTGTGGTGATGTTTACCTATAGAATCACACCCTCTCGCTGTATTTTGACACCAAAATCTCAACTACAAACACTACAGTTATATCTGATATATTATTGTAGCATAGGCTACTTTTTTATCATTATAATTATTATTATTATTATCAAAAATCAAATTAGATACAAAATGTAATCAAAAATAATGTTTTAAAAAATCTATACATTTTAAACATTTTGAGGAGATATAAAATTGCTCTTTTGGGTCTCGAGCAAAAAAGTTTAGTAAAACCACTTCTTTACTTGGTTAAGTAATTACACTCAAAGAGAAAAGATAACAAATATTCCCGTGCATTTATAATTGATGTTAGAGAAGTGTAATTTGAAGAGAGAGGAAAAGTGTGTGAATTTCACACTTGTTTGAATGTCAGTCAGGGACATGGGAAACACAGCAGATTGTCACTGTCAGGTGGAAACCTTGTATGTCCAGAACCTTTACTTTCCAGTAAACAGGGAAAAAGAGCCTGTTATTATCACAAGCTCTTGACGGGCAGAAACCTCTTACCTCCATATTTTAACTTGCTGTGTTTTTTTTGTAAATGAATGCTCTACTTGATCATACTACAGCGTCACACAAAAGCATCAAAAGTAGCAAGCTCGTTTTGAGCTTGTAGATCTGCTACTTTTGAATTTGAATCCTGAAAGGTAACAGTTTTGGACATATGAGGTTTCCACCTGACAGAGGCATAATACTTTTCAATGGTGCAATATTTATTAAAAGACAAAGAAACACTTAACCATGTTTACTTTCACTGTTGACATTTTTCAAAAGTAGTGAAAATAGTTAATCTGAGCTCACAACGTGTCGCAGCGTGACGCATTGTGAGCTTGTAAATCACTACTTTTGTGAGACACTGTTGTATGACGAAGTAGGGCATTCATTTACGAAAAAACCTAAGTTGAAATATGGAGATACAAGGTTTCTGCCTGACTGGTTTCTGCCTGAGACCAGGATTTTTTCTTTTTTTTTTTGCTTAGGCTGAGAAAACTAAAGTGTAGTAATCAAAAGGAAAAACCTTGTTATATACTATACACATTATGTTAATGATGACTTCTTGGGCAAATTGCAGTAGGATGCTAAAAGGGTAAATTTGATTGTTGTTGGTGGTCATTCATTGATATAAATTCCTATCCATGTTTATTCATTATTTATTTACGGTTCTTAAAGTATCAGGGGATAGTTTCACAATGCGTTGCAACGTGTTCAGTTCAGGGGTCTCCCCGTCACATTTACTAAGTAAGTAAAAAAACGTTTTTTTTTTTAGTGAAATGTGTTGTCCAATCTTTTGAGATATTGAGACATTTAGATCATGTCAAAGGTCAATCTGACCTAAACACAGGATCTGACACGAATTTTGACCTGGCGGTCAATTTATCCCCTGAGCAAGCAGGCAGGCTCTATTTGCTCACTGGTAAAAATCTTAGCACTTGTGCAGGAAAACCGGGTTCAAATCTGGGTTACATAGTGCAGCTTTAAAGGACGACTTAGGTACTTTTACTTTTACAGTACAGAATGTACATTTTTCAATACTTCATACTTGCTATTCGTTGTTTTGGTTTCCACAGACCAACACCATGGCATCCTCTCTCAGAGTCCTCCTCCTCCTGTGTACCCTGGTGGCCACAACCCAAGCAGCCCTTAAGGTCTCTAACCTCCGTGCCAGCAAACTACCCGGCCTTATTGGCACCCCCGACGCTTATGTAATAGTATCCTGCGGCGCCACCAAACTCGGCAAAACGTCCACTCGCAACAACAACCACAACCCGTGGTGGGAGGAGGACTTCCACCACTTCCGGGCCCAGGCAGCAGAGGTGCTGAAGCTGGAGGTGTACGACAGCGACTTCGGCTTCGATGACCTCCTGGGGACGTGCCAGCGCTCCATCCAGGTGGGCGTGTGGAACAACGTGGAGTGCTACCTAAAGAAAGGCGGCACCTTGTACTACAGCTATACTTTCACAGCATAGTGCAAATGATGATGACTGACCTCCCCCACTTCAACCTCTAAATCACTGATTCTCAACGTGGGGTGCAGAGACCCCTAGAGGGGTCCTTCAGAGGGTCTCAGGGGGTCCCCAGCTAAATGATTTATAGTTAGGAACCAGATGGACCCTTACAGTTCTCCAACTCAGGGAGTTTACAAATATGTACACTCTCAAATTTAACAGGATGTGTTAAATGGGGGTTCTTGGACTATGCATATAAAACTGGGGTTCCTTGAATTAAACATTTTGATAATCACTGCTTTTAAAGACACTGTAGCGTGGATGTTGAATAAAGAGGCTATTTGTGATGATTCATTTGAGAGGTTTGGTTTTTAAGAGACTATAGGTGGAAGACATGATATACCTCATTACCTCAGCTTGCACACATTTATCCTTTTCACAAAATATGTGTTCATATATATGTATGCAATCGTGTGTATTTATTTGTGTATAATAATGTATTATATCCAATCATATTTTGTTCATTAGTTGGCCCAATCAGCCTTGTTGTATAGACCTTGGAACAGTTGTTGACTAGATCCTAATTACAGCAACAGGAGCTTGTGACAAGACTCCCTGCTGTGAAGTTAACACTTTATGGTCCAAATACAATTAGAAATGATTTTGAACAGATTGGCATTCTAAAAATGATATCATAGGTTCAAGTGATTAAACAAAGAAACAGCACGGTGTAGCCCAAACCACTGCAAGCAGTCAGGGCTTCTCACATACAGTATGGTTGAGTGTTTCAGTGAAGGACACAACTATCTTGGGATTCTTATTTGGACCTTACCTTATTTGAGCAGCTCGTCCTGAACCACTTTCTCAATCTCCATCTCCATCAGACAGATGATAAAGATGCTCTTTAGCCCACAGATGGTTGACACCTTACTCACCACCAGGCGCGGAAATCAGATTGGACCCCCGCCCCCCCCCCCCCCCCCACGTCATTTAAAATAATAAAAATAAATGTTCAAATAATTATGTTTTTGATAATAAATCAGTAAAATCAGGCAAAAATAAGAATTAAACAACATAACCCTAACCCTAAAACCAAAATAAAGTAAACAAAAAAAAGAAAAGAAACTAACAAAATCTGCCAAAAAACGCGCGTGCACGCTTCGCGCGCGGCCGACCCCCCCAGCCTCAAGCCATATTTCCGCCCCTGCTCACCACACTTGTCATCACCTCACTGTGACCTTACCAAATGCATATTGCATTCTCTATGAAAGCCACTGAGCCAGTTCAGCTTTCAAACCTTTGAGCCGAGCCACAGCATTAGTCTGTGACAAACTTCTTTATCAGAGATACTGAGTGTGCCACGATTACATGTGACAAGGAATGACACAGAGACTGTACATTCTATTACAACACCATTTGAATCACTGATAGCTGGAAGAGTGCGCAGGAAAGAATAGTCAACGTGTAAAAAGGACAAGTTCCCGAACTATATCTTCACTTACTGTACAAGCACATTTATTTAATACAGAACCGTTTGGTTCCAACTGATCTTTATCAGTATCTCTAGAGAGACCTGATGACGCTCAGTTGGACCGGAACATTTCTGTATTAAATTAAGACAGTGTGTAGGACTTTTTATTTGTTTATTTTTCACGAAAACAATATACTGATGCAAGAATGTTGCGTAACAGTGAAAGTAGTTAATATAGCGTCACAATCATTTTAACCACTTTAACCATATTTTAAACTTTAGCTATTCAAAAATAGCAGATATACAAGCTCATTTTAAGAAATCGTGAACAATTTTGTACAAATCTTTGAATTGAAATATCGTTTTAAGCAAATTTGTTTTTGCATGCGTGCGTGCTTGCGCGTGTGCGTGCGCGTGTGTCTCTCTGTCTGTCTGTCTGTCTAACTGTTCCCGGGCGTAACTCGGAAAGTATCTGACCGTTCAGTCTCAAACTTGGTGTGTGTGTCTCATATGACCCCGAGGTGTTCCATGCCGAATGGCAAGTCAGACGACAGACCAACGGGTCTGTCGTCCAAAACCACAAACAAACAAATATCTGTTTCTACCAGTTTTAAGCAGAACCATTCTAATTGGGGGTGTTTAGAGAAACAGGTGTATTTTTAGAGAGCCTGCCTGGGCAGCAGGAGTCCCCAGTTGTCTCAGGTTTCATTCCAGGCCTGGCCAGCATGTGTCAAATATGACCGGTCAAAGTGACCATTTCCGGGGGGAATTCAATCGTCAGTTAAAGTCTCCCTTTTCTTTTTTTCAATGATGATTTTTCACTAGCTTTTGCCATTGTTTACTGTATATCACATATGCGTCTTCCAACCTGTAGAATAGTGACACGCCCACATTGGTTCCCAGTTCAGGGCAAGCGAAAACACGATTATTTTGGTTCCAGTTCCGAACAAACTTTTAGGGTTCTGAACCAATTCATTTCCAGTGGAAACACTCTGAACAGGTTCAAAATTAGGCGGGGAAAAAGAACGAAACCTCATGGTTCAACCTCGGTGGAAAAGGGGCAGAGTGTGTAACCCCCCTATGTTGGAGACACAGACCGCTGCCATGCTGGTACGGTCGGGCTCAATAATCTCCTCCAATCAGATCCCTTCATCTCCTCTCTTGTCCTGTCGGTCCCACCAGGCCAGAAAGAGGACGCCATCATCATCACCTCTTCTTCACTTGTGTTCACTTCATTTACTGCTGCCTGTAATTTCCTTTAAGGCTGGAGATGATTAATTAAAGGAACAAAAGCAAGCATTAAATAAAATAGCCTGTTGTAGCATTTCCCACTTGCTCCGCTTGCTTAAGAACCAGAGCTGTGCTCCCATGCTGTTTGATAGTGCAGCGGTGGACAGTAAGTCCAGGAAGTACATTTTGTCTCTGTCGGGTGGAAATGTCCAAAACTGTAACTTTCCAGGATTCAAATTCAAAAATAGAAAATTAGCAGTACTGTACCACTGCACTGTTAACCAGCATGGGAGCACAGCCCAGGTTCAATTAACTCATTTACTGCCAGACTTATTTCTGGCTGTGTTTGCCCACTGCCAGCAATTTAGTGTGTTTTATAACTTTAAAAATGTCACTTTGCTTTCATTATGATCGCAAGTCCAATCGTTTCTACACACCGGCGATACGTGCAAGGCGCTCAGACAACAAACATTCCGATCGGGGCGGAGTGTCTGTCCACCAGCCCAGTGTAAAAACACCATGTTTCGCCATGTGAACGGTACGGCTCACTTACTTTTACACCTCACCACAGACCTCACTAAATCCCTTATGATCGCGTGTTCAACTGTTTGTAGACACACAGGGTAGTTGTGTGAGTGGCCCAGAGAAGAAATTTTCAATTGGCGACATTCCATTTTGCAGTAGTAGCAGTTTCTAAACAGCGTTTCTAACAGCGTTTCTAAACAGCGTTTCTAAACAGCGTTTCTAAACAGCGTTCCGCGGCAGAGAAACACAAAGGCGAGAAAATGCCGTTTTAGAGGGGGACTTAAACAGGAAGCAGGCGGAAACGAAAATCTTCGATTGACGTCATTTCCGTATCCGGTGGTGTTACAATGAAATGTGTCACTACGAGAGATGAAGGACGGTGAGATCTTTATTAAATCAAAGTATTTTCAAAATTACGTTTTTTATGTTCTTGGCAGAATTGGTAATTGGAAATAATTACGTTTTTTACATTCTTGGCTGGGTATGAGTTAAGGAGAGGAACAAGGAGAGTTCTTAGCATTCTTAGAATCTTAGCATTATGCAACCTTGACAGTGGTACTGTACATTTTGGGGAGTTGTCAGAGGGAGCGTTTGGGGTGAGAGGGTGTGCTTTGTGACTTTAAAAAGAAACGCCACAGACTGGGTGAACACTGTATAGGACCACAAGAACACGGGTAAGCCTTCAATACAACCTCATTCACAACTCCTCTTTTATGTTTCTCTATTGCTCTCTTTTTTTAAATTGAAGGCATGTAACTTTGCCCTGTGTTTACATAACTAAACAATATATATTTAAAGGTAGGGTAAGTGATATTTTTTGGTTAAAACAAAAAGTATTTTGTTAAAAGGTTAAAATACTATATTCTGATAGTAATCATTGCTATAGAGTGTTTGTTCAGTAACAGGAGTCTCCCTGTCTCTCCAGCTCTTTAATAAACAGAAAATACATTTTCCGGTAGGTGACAATATTTCAGGCAATCAGAAGAGAGTACCCATTTATCAGCTTAACTTTTATAGTGTTCCAGTTCACATTTTGTCAGCTCATTTCTTAGTGTCATCACTTCCAATTTCACTTGTTTAATCTGTATCCTGACTGAGTTCTCTATCCTTATTGGATAACATTGGAAATGAAACTGAAACTGAAACGAAAATGCATTTTCTGTTTTATAAAGAGCTGGAGAGACATGGAGACTCCTGTTACTGATCAGACACTCTATAGCAATGAGTACTATCAGAATATAGAGCTATTTAACACTTATTTTAAAGAAAGAAAATCACTTACCCTACCTTTAATTAAAAAAGATACTCATCATTTCCCTCTATAGAAACAGTCAGCAGCCATTGGATTAGTGTGGTGGTGTTTACCTATAGAATCACACCCTCTTACTGTATTTTGACACCAAAATCTCAACTATAAACACCACAGTTATATTTGATATATTGTTGTAGCATAGGCTACTCTAGAACAGTGGTTCCCAAACAATGGGTCGGGACCGGACCCATTTTTATGGGTTGCGAGTAAATATCCTTTGTTTTCCCTTTCCGACAGTTCGTTTAGTTATTATCAAAAATCTAAATCGTAAATTCAAGTTTTGGCCATATGAGGTTTCCACCCGACAGAGACGTGATACTTTTAATTGGTGCAATATTTATAAAAGACACAGACATGCCATGTTTACTTTCACTTTTGACATTTTTCAAAAGTAGTGAAAATAGTTGAGCTGAGCTCACACAACGTGTCGCAGCGTGACACACAGCTTGTAGATCACTACTTTTGTGCGATACTGTTGTATGGCGAATGTTTAAATATGGAGATACAAGGTTTCTGCCGGACTGTGACGATATGTTAATTATTGTCACGTTTTGTGGATGAGACTGTTTTGTCTTTTTGGGTTTTTTAGCTTGGGCTGAGAAAACGGTAGTGTAGTAAACAAAAGGACAAACATATATATATATATATATAAATAATGACTTCTTGAGCAAATTGTTGTAAAAAGGTAAATTTGATTGTTGTTGGTGGTCATTCATTGATTGATTGTTTATTCATTATTTATTTTGACCGTTCCTAAAGCATCAGTGGATAGTTTCACAACGCGTTGCAACGTGACCTGTTCAGTTCAGGGGTCTCCCCGTCACATTTACTCAAGTACTGTACTTAAAGCGGCATGTAACTTTTTTTTAATTAATAAAACGTAATGTTATTCCAATCTGTATGGTAGAGTATGTTAATACAAAATAACTTATACAATTGGGGTGGTTGTATTTTGTCTCTATGGTCTTCTATTGAGACATTTAGATTATGTCAAAGGTCATGTCTCACCTAGACACAGGATCTGACACAAATTTTGACCTGATGGTAAATTTTCCCCTGAGCATGCAGGCAGGCTCTATTAGCTCAATGGTAAAAATCTCAGCACTTGCGCAGGAAACCGGGTTAAAATCTGGGGTAGAAGAGGAAAGTTACGTAGTGAAGCTTTAAGTAAATTTTGAGGTACTTTTACTTTTCTTGAGTACAGTCTGTACATTTTTCGATACTTCATACTTCTACACCACCACAGCTCAGAGGCAAATATTGTACTTGTTACTGCAATTATTTAAAAACTTGTGTTACTAGTTACTTTGTAGATTTAGATTATTATTAAAACCAATCGATTCAAAAATACCTGATTTACAAGCTCACAAAGTGTTGTTTAAAAAGATATGATACATTTAGGAAATAAATATGTACTTTTAAGATGGTACTGTAAATATACTTTGATCCAAGATTTACTTCTACTCTGGTACAATTTTTAATACAGGATTTTAACTTGAACATTTTTATTTCTACATTGGCGTATTGCTACTTTCACTTAAGTAGAACAAATCTGAAAACTTCTTGACACCAACTGCTATTGCTTGTTGTTTTGGTTTCCACAGACACCATGGCATCCTCTCTCAGAGTCCTGCTCCTCCTGTGTGCCCTGGCGGCCACAACCCATGCAGCCCTTAAGGTCTCTAATATCCGTGCCAAGAAACTTGGCCTTGCCGGCCTTGGCGACCCCGACTCTTATGTAAAAGTATCCTGCGGCGCCACCGACCTCGGAAAAACGGCCACTCGCCACAACAACAACAACCCATGGTGGGGGGAGGAATTCAACCACTTCCGGGCAGAGTCGGGGGAGACGCTGAAGCTGGAGTTGTACGACAGCGACATCGGCTTCGACGACCTCCTGGGGACGTGCCAGCGCTCCATCCAGGTGGGCGTGTGGAACAACTTGGAGTGCTACCTGAAGAGAGGCGGCACCCTGTACTACAGCTATACTTTCACAAAATAGTGCAGCTGATGATGACTGACCTCTCCCACTTCAACCTCTAAATCACTGATTCTCAACGTGGGGTGCGGAGACCCCCAGAGGGGTCCTTCAGAGGGTCTCAGGGGGTCCCCAGCTAAATGATTTACAGTTAGGAACCAGATGGACCCTTACAGATCTCTAACTCAGAGAGTGTACAAATCTGTGCACTCTCAAATTTAACAGGATGTGTTAAATTGTGTTGATTGGGGTCCCAGAGATAATACATTCATATCAAATGGGGGTCTTTGGACTATGCATATAAAACTGGGGGCCCTTGAATTTCAACATTTTGATAATCACTGCTTTTGAAGACACTGTAGCGTGGATGTTGAATAAAGAGGACATTCAAGATGATTCATTTGAGAGGTTTGGTTTTTAAGAGACTATAGCTGGAAGACATGATGTACCTCATTATCTCAGTTTGCACACATTCACACACAAACGACCACAATGGAAACAAACTCTCAAGCACTATTGTGGTTTATCCTTTTCATAGATAATTATGCATAAATATATGTTCATATATATGTATGCATGTTTAAAACAAAAGAAAAGGAAGCGCTGCCTGGGTACAATCACAATGGCTCAAAACAGGTGATCTTCAGTGGAACAGGTATAGGAATAGAAGCAAAGGAACCCAAAGTTCTACTTGTGGTGAGGCAGACTGTAGGGAAAAAAATACTGAGTCACTCCGTCTTCAGGTGAAAAAATATATATTTATTTTACAGATGAGAAAGGGAACAGCTGACCGACGCGTTGCGACACTTGGGTTTTCAACAGGGTCTTAACACTCAGGGTGATTAGTCACTCTTAAGTAAAGGCTGTGGGTGGCAATCAAGTAATTCCGACCATTTAATGCGTTGCACATCAGAAGATGCCGTAGCATCCACAACTGACGTCATCATATGCAAATAAATAAAATAAATACTTGCAATAAATACATAATACATAATGCACACCAAATGACAAAACCAACACCAATATACTGAACAGTTAACCGGGAATACAGAAAATGCCCAATCATCACAGTATCAGAGAATCAGCTATAAGAACGGTAAAAAGTCAACTTCATTTAGGAAATGTAGTGGCTTGTAGAATGACAATCCAGAAAGTCTCTCTTTGGAGCCGTTTCTTTAATCTGTCGCCACCTCTAATGTCATAAAGGATGACTTCTAAAGGCTGCTCTCCACCGCGCCGATTGTACTCGGCGTCGGAAAGCGTTGGAAAGCGTCTGCTGCCGACAAATTGTTGTTGGATAGCGTCGTTCCGTCGGTTCGGACCTCTATCGACCGGACTCAGAGAAACCGAGCATGTTCAGTCTTTGGGCCGTCTGGTAAAGCCGTCGGGTAGTGAAGAGGGGGGACAGAGGGGGGTAAGGGTTTGGTCCGAGCCGGCTTCGGCGTTGCCAGATTCTGTGAGTGAAAAGCGACCAGGTCTATGAAAACAAGCCCCAAAGAAGCGACCAGTTTCACCACTTGAACCCTATTATATCAGCTATTTAAAAAAAAATCAAGCCCAAATATGCAAACACACTTCAGAAACAAGCCCAAACAAAAGCAACCAGTAACTATGAATATTTACAAGCAACTTTACAGGAAAACAAGCCCAAAGTCGCATATAATAAACAGACCTGCCAGTGTTAATGCATTTGCACAACAATGTGCGCTTCAGCCGACAGTTTGTGCTGAACTAAATGCCAACTTTTGCCAACAGACTACCAGTCTGTTGCTGTCTGTTTTAGTCTGTGCGTGTCGTGTGCGTGCATGCGTGCGTGTATGTTTTCTTAGCATTATGCAAACATGATACTGTACATTTTGGGGAGTTGTCAGAGGGAGTGTTTGGGGTGAGAGGGTGTGCTGTGTGACTTTAAAAAGAAAGGCCACAGACTGGGACCTGCGTGGTGAACACTGTATAGGACCACAAGAACACAGGTAAGCCTTCAATACAACTAATACAAAAACATATACTCATTATTTCCCTCCATAGAAACAATCATCAGCCACTGGATTAGTGTGGTGGTGTTTACCTATAGAAACACACCCTCTCACTGTATTTTGACACCAAAATCTCAACTAGGAACACCACAGTTACAAACAATGAGTCGGGACCAGACCCATTTTTATGGGTCGCAAGTAAATATCCTTTGTTTTCCCATTCCTACATTTTGTTTAGTTATTATCAAAAATCTAATAATTAAAGTTAAAAAAAGAAAACTATCTAAAATCATACATTTTAAAACATTTTTCAAATAAAATAATGATAAAAAAAAAAAAAAAACATTTTAAACATTTTTAAGAAGTAGTAAAAATAGCCCGTCTAGACATGGTCCTGGGGAGACATCAAATTGCTCTTTTGGGTCTCGAGCAAAAAAGTTTGGCAACCACTGGTTTACTAGGTAAAGTAATTACACCCAAAGAGAAAATATAACAAATATTCCTGTGCATTCATAATTGATGTTAGAGAAGTGTAATTTGAAGAGAGAGGAAAAGTGTGTGAATTTTCACACTTGCTTGAATGTCAGTCAGGGACATGGGAAACACAGCATATTGTCACTGTCAGGTGGAAACCTTGTATGTCCAAAACCTTTATTTTTCAGGAAAAGGGAAAAAAAGAGCCTGTTATTATCACAAGTTCTTGTTAATCGTCGCTGTCGGGCAGAAACCTCTTACCTCCATATTTTAACTTTTTGTATTTTTTCTTAAATTAATGCTCTACTGTTTTGGAAATTTGAGGTTTCCACCAGACAGAGATGTATTACTTTTCTTTGGTGCAATATTTATAAAAGACACAGACACACTTAAAGGTATACGGGTAAGTGATTTACTTTGGTTAAGTGTTAAATCGCTCTATATTCTGATAGTATAAAGGTCATGTCTCACCTACAAACAGGATGACACGAATGTTTACCTGATGGTCAATTTATCCCCTGAGCAAGCAGGCAGGCTCTATTAGATCAATGGTAGAAATCTCAGCACTTGCGCATGAAACCGGGTTCAAATCCGAGGTATGGAAGAGGATAAGTTACATAGTGCAGCTTCAAGTAAAGTTTTGAGGGACTTTAACTTTTCTTGAGTACAGTATGTAGTTTTCAATACTTCATACTTCTACTCCACTACATCTCAGAGGCAAATATATCGTATTGCTTTACTAAGAGTACTTCTTGACACCAATTGCTTGTTTTGGTTTCCACAGACCAACACCATGACATCCTCTCTCAGTCTCCTGCTCCTCCTGTGTGCCCTGGCGGCCACAACCCATGCAGCCCTTAGGGTCTTTAACCTCCGTGCCAAGAAAATTTCCAACTTGATCGGCACCCCCGACGCTTACGTCCGAGTATCCTGCGGCGCCACCGACCTCGGCAATACGGCCACTCGTTACAACAACCGCAACCCGTGGTGGGAGGAGGAATTCCACCACTTTCAGGCCCAGGCGGCAGAGACGCTGAAGCTGGAGGTGTACGACAGAGACATCGGCTTCGATGACCTCCTGGGGACATGCAAGCACACCATCCGGGTGGGCGTGTGGAACAACGAGTGCTACCTGAAGAGAGGCACCCTGTACTACAGCTTTACTTTGACAGCATAATGTAACTGATGATGACTGACCTCTCCATAAATCATTGATTCTCAACGTAGGGTCCGGATCACAGTTTACGCACACATTATGTGTAGATTATGTATAAATAGATGTTAATATATGTATGCATGCATGGTTGTGCATTTTTTAAATAATAATTCATCATATTCAATCATATCTTGTGCATTAGTGTATTCTTATTAATAAAATAAACTTTTATGGAAGCACACAAAAACAAAAGTCACATACTGTGAGTTAAACTATTTTATTCACAATATTGTGTTTTAATATAGCCTAAAATATGATTAAAGGTGCAGTAGGTAACTTTGGAGAAAGTACTCTACTGCAGAAGTTAGATTTTGAAAGTGACTTTAGCAACTAGGGCTAGGGCTTTGACTTTTCATCTCACGACTCAATTCAATTCCGATTCCAGGGGTCACGATTCAAGTATTATTCTTTTTTTATTCCAATCATTAAAAAAACGATGAAAAATGATTTAAAATGATACGTTTCAATTAATTTTAATTCACAACAGTCACAGTGTTGTCACCTGGACTTTAATAACCAAGTGTAGCCTAGTTATTCCCAATAGCTAAAAAAAAAAAAACAATACCAGAGAGGGTCGCTTGTAAAATTACTGCTTTGATGGTATCTTAGATTAGGCATAGTTCTAATTGATGCAGAAACATAATTGCCTTGATGCAAGTAACATTAACGAGCGTCAACAAGTGTCAGCTGGACAGTGACACACACACCTTCCCTCTGTTGTGTTGAACTCTAAGTGGCCCCAAATTCCTTGAATATGACTGAACACATGATAATGTTTACTGTGATTGTGGTAAGCTTACATTTCATATCTCACACACACCATACAGTATGAACTTTTAACATTAATCGTTTTTTTCCAACACCCCTATTAGTTACCATTGCTATTTATCAATTCTGTCCGGATGAGTCCCCTAGCGGTCCATACGTGGTCCCCTCCTTTTCTTCCCCCCTCTACACCAACTCTATTATAAGCCGATATGTGAGCTTGTAGATCTGCTATTTTGTGCTGAAAGTTTGCCTACTATGACATGCACAGAATACGTTAGGTTGTCCATGCCCTCCTCTTTAGCCCACAGATGGTTGAACACCTTACTGATCACATTGTGATCACCTCACTGTCACCTTGCCAAATGCATATATAACCTTTGAGCTGAGCCACAGCATTAGTCTGTCAGAGATACTGAAAGTGCCACGATAACATGAGACAAGGAATGACACAGAGAGTGTTATGTCATTTTAACGATATGCTGATAGGGAAAAGTCCTTTTTCACACACTTACAAGGACACGTGTGCAGGAAAGAATAGCCAACGTGTAAAAAGGAAAAGGTCCCGAACTATATCTTCACTTACAAGCACATTTATTTAATACAGAACCGTTTTGGTTCCATCTGACCTCTATCAGTATCTCCAGAGAGATACTGACGCTCAGTTGGACCGGAACGGTTCTGTATTAAATCAGTTTGCTCGTAAGTGAAGACAGTGTCTGGGACTTTTTTATCCCCTTTTTTTACGCCAAGAATATACTGATGGAAGAATGTTGCCTACCACGCCTTTAAGGCATTGCTTCTCAAAGTGGGGTCCGGGTACCCCCAGGGAGTCCCCAGTGAAAGTATAGTTAATATAGCAATTCAAAAATAGCAGATATACGAGCTCATTTAAAAAAAAACGTGAACATTTGTGCAAATCTATGAATTGAAAATGCATTTTTAAGCGAACATTTTTAACTCAAATCTTTGATTCTGATGGTCCCTGAAACAAAATATGTTCCAGAAGAGAACACACATACAAAAATACAAATCTGTTTCCACCAGTTTTAAGCAGAACACAGCATTAGTCTGTCAGAGATACTGAAAGTGCCACGATAACAGAACCATTGTAAATGGGGGCGGCATACAGTATGTTTAGAGGGCTTACCTGAGCAACAGAACTCCCCAGTTGTCCCAGGTTTGATTCCAGGCCTGACCAGAAATGTGTCAAATATGACATGTCAAAGTAAACATTTCATGGGGGAAACTCAATCTTCACTTAAAGTCTCCCATTTCTTTTCTTTTTTTAATGATGAATTTTCACTTGCTTTTGCTATCGTTTACTGTATATACATACGTCTTCCAACCTGTAGAATAGTGACACACCCACAATGGTTCCCAATTCAGGGCAAGATAAAACAAGATTTTTTTTGGTTCCAGTTCCGAACCAACTTTTGGGATTCTAAACCAATTAATTTTCAGTGGAAACACTGAACTGGTTCAAAATTAGGCGGGGGAGAAAAAAACGGAACTGCATGGTTCAAGGGGGCCAGAGCATTTGAGTGTGTAACCTTAATTTGAACCGGAGCTGTGCTCCTATGCTGGTTAACAGTGAACTAAAACTAAACTAAACAAGCAAAACCGCTTCAAACACTAATTAAAACTACCTGCAATTGATAAACATGAAGACAAGTCGAAATAATTAAAATAAAAACTAATGAAAGCAGACAGACATACAGATAATCCTCAGAAACCGTTGGTCCGTTCTAGTTCCACACACACACACACACGCACGCGCACGCACGCGCGCGCACACACACACACACACACACACACACACACACACACACACACACACACACACACACACACACACACACACACACACACACACACACACACGCTTTCTTCTGCAATTAATAGACAGATTAACAGTGGTATAAATGAATAGATATACTGTAACATTGTCAAAGAGTACATATGAAAGCTTCAGTAGTGTCGGTTAATATGAACACTACTTGTCATTCCACAGCAGCGAATAATGAGAAATATACAAACTATACTCTGTAAAAATAAATAAAGAATGACAGAGCCTAGTGCAAAATGATGGCCTGTGACATGACATGACATTAACACTGCCAAGAGGTTAGAGATTTAGTTCCCTCTGGGGTCAACTCTGTCCTGAAAAACACTCACACTGACTGCAGCCTGTGGCTAAAAGCATCCACCAAAGATCATGTCAGCTCAATGCCTCACTCACTCCGTCTTCTCTGGGAACCAAAAGTCTTATCTCATCTGTGGTGGAAAGTAACAACTTAGTACATTTACTCTACTGTAAGTACTGTAATTCAGTGCTTCTCAAACTTTTTCATGTCAAGGATCCCCAAATTGATATATATTCGGCCGCGGACCCCCATCTGAAAATGTTGTGTTGTGTGCCAGGGACCCCCAGAAGAGAAGGTTTGTGACTTTGTGTTAAAATAAAATCCCAAAAAGAAAACATTTCCCAAAATGTTCAAAAATAGCAGCTTGTACAGTATATCTGCTATTTTTGTGATTATGATGCTATATAAACAAATTTAGCTGGGGACCCCCCCCCCCCCTGTATTTGATGATATTTGTATTTGATGATTGAGTTTTACTCAATCATTTGACAGCTTTAGTTGCTAGTTACTTTGCAGATTTAGATTATCATTAGAAAACATACGGTTTAAACCCGATTTTATACTTTGGCTATTTGAAAATAGCCGATCTACAAGCTCACAACGTGATCTACAATTTTTTAAAAGGTTTGACACATTCTGACAAACATAACTCCAGTACATTGACTTTTATACTGTTTATTTTGATGCCAATACTTTTTATACCTATACTCAAACAAAATGTTTAATACAGACCTTTTACATGTAAGTTACTAGTATTTTTTAATTGTGGTATTGCTACTTAAGTAAAAATATCTCGAGTCCTGTGGCTAAAAGCATCCACCAAAGAGATGTCAGCCGAATGCCTCGGTCGGTCCGCTCTGGGACCAAGCCTCATCTCATTAGTTCCGTTCATTAGGCGTTGGAGGAATGCCTAATGTATGTGCTCTCCCCTGCGGCTCTGTCATAAGACCCAGATTGGTTCTGGGTGACCGGTGGACTGCACTGTGCTGTGGAAGGAGAGAAACATGCGGCAGCTTTCTCCAGAACTTTTCACTCAGGGTCACTTTTGTCAAGGGAGAGAAAGTTCTGATTAGCTTTCTCTCAGCCTCATTGATTTGAGAGCCAAACGGAAAACTCTACCATCCCCCAAAAACACTCCTTTATGTGTACATTAGCACAGGTCTCCCCAAACTTTTTCGTCTCGAGACGGTATGGATGGGGATCGAGAATCTATGACAGAATCGATTCCGAAGTTATTGAGAATCGGAAATAACAATAAGGTTTTGGCTTTTGGATTTCTCGTATCGATTCTAGCAGGACTTGTCGAGAGACAAGAGTCATGTCATTGAAATCGGATCACTGGCATAAACATATGTTGTTCTAATAAAGCTTTTGACTTCTGTTGAATGGACATGATTGTAATGGCTTGCATGTACAACACGGTTCAATGTTGCACATCAGCTGAAGCCAACATGCTCTACCTTCGATTATCTGCAGAAATTACATAAGTGATCAGAGTGCACCAGATACGCAGCAATTTGCCAACAACTACCAATAATAGAAAAATAGCAGATCCCTTTACGAGATATTTTAGACATACAAGCTTGAAGATCGGCTATAAGTAGTGGAGTTCAAAGTACAACATTTGCCTTGCTTTATTGTAAATACTCCAGTAAAGTACAGTCAAAATTGCACTTACATATGTACAGTACTTGAGTACATGTACTTAGTAACTTTCAAACCACTGAATGGTTGTCTTTTTTTCCTAGCTTACTGTCTCCTTTCCATGTGTATTGATTTGATACCCCTGCGGCTGCTGATGAGCTTTCTGCCAGGCTCATTGCTCTTTAACGCCAAACAGACATACTTGTCTTCTGTCCTCCACGCCTCTGTACGTTTCACTACGTTCCCCAAGCCTGATGACAGATTTACTGAAAAGTTTCAGGCTTAACGACGGTGATATATTGTTCCAGGACGGCTGTTTTGAAAGTGAACTTACAGTAACATGAACTTGTGGAAGTTCGCTTTTTCGAAAGGGGTTTTGAGCCTACATACAACCATGCCAGCAACTAACAACATTTTCACGATCGACAAATCGGTCAGTTTTTTTTCTTTCATGTGGGGACCCCAGGGGCGTCCCTCATGATTTTGTGGGGGGGGACAATTTAAATTGTCACTTAAATTGTCACATTTAAGTGACAATTTAAGACCTTTGTAATTGCCCACTTAAGAAAAAAAAGAATGAAAAATAAGACCAATACTGGATCAAAATTAATCAAACTATACTATAAAACTTGATAAAGCTTGTAGATCGGAAAATAGCCGATCTACAAGCTCACAACTGTGACGGTTCCCTGTATTGTGTATTGTGTAGCTACATGTATTTCACCTTCATGTTTCACTTAGGTTATATGGTTATGAGTTGTGTTTGCTTTGCCCTTCTAATTGTCTGTTTCTATTGGTTCCTAGGACTTGGGGAGCAGAGTGATGCAGGTCATCAGGCTAAGTGGTGTGCACCTGGGCCGGGTGCTCACGCCCCTATAAAAAGCCTGCTCCCCAATCCTTTGGCAGATCCCTGTCTTCTGCACCTCCCTGACCTGCACTCCTTCCAACATTTGTTAATACATACAACACTCGCGCCCACACTACTAAATCCACTCATCCACACATTACTGTACATTACTGACTACTGATTTCCACAGCTCATCTGTTTAATTCTAGTTTGTTTGATTTGGGTTTTGATCATTAATAAATAATAAGTATACTTTTTACACTGCGTCTCCCTTGTTTTTGCTATGTTCCCTGGTTCCCCTAGGCCAGGGTCATAACAACGCCTCGGGCTATTTTCATAATACTGTGAAACCGAGTCAAACTAAGTGTTATGCCTCAACTCCTACAATTCCAAGTGATTGTGGGGGGTCCCCAGTTCAAATTATTTTGGGGGATCAAGGCCTGAAAAGGTTGAGAACCATTGCTTTAAACCAGTGGTTCTCAAAGTGGGGTCAATGGACCCTCAGGGTTCCAAGCACTTGGTCGACAGCAGAATGGGGGAAAAAATGAATCTCCCTATGGCAGGGGTCTTCAACAGGAGGTCTGGTACTCCTAGAGGGTCCCCAAATCTTTGTGTGATAGGATATTGTCTTTACATTAACCACTTGAACCCCCTGAGGAGAACGTTAGCCGAAAATAGCTGAGCTTGTAGATGGGCTATTTTCGGCAAAGATGTTTGGTGGGGAGGGGAAAAAGAGCAGACTAAGTACAGAGTGAAAGGTCAAGTTTACTAATCATTGACGGTTTAAGTGGTTAAATGTATGAAAATACACATTAACATGAATCCAACATGATAGTGCTGTCAAACAAGTCTATGATGCTATCAAGGAAATGTATGAAAAAGAGTCATATATAACACAATTTTATACAATATGAAGTGGGGGTCCCTGCTTCATCTCACTCTCAGCTTAGGGGTCCTTGGGCTGAAAAACGTTGAAGACTCCTTCCCTATGGGAAGCAACCTCAAACAGAAGCTGCCTTTAGGTCGGTGGACATCTGCCTTGGCTGAAGAGTTCTGCTCTTGATTTGGTGAGTATTCATTTGCCTAAGGGTTTAGTCAGCCGGATAAAAGACTGAGGACGATTGCAGATGGCAAAGAGCTGGTGACTCACACCGGAGAGGATTCTTGGGCCTGTCTCTCATCAAATGATGAAAGTAAAAGCCTCCATTCAGACCTGCTCAATTTCTGATTCTGAATCACTTCATTTAAATATTGAGTACTACAGAGTTGGTTCAGAGCACTGATGTAGGACATAAGACACATGGTAAAGAACTCCTCGGATTCAGAGCAGGAACAATACTACAACAAAGTGTTATTGTTGGGATGGAGCAGAATAGATCAGGGGTTCCCAAACGTGTCCATGCCAAGGACGCCCAAAATAGCCCACTATTGCAAAATAGCAAAACAATAGTCAAATAAATAAACTCATTATATATAGATAGATATACATACTGTACATGTATATATATGAAAATATATACAACACACACTGCATATACTGTACTGTATGTAAACACACACACACACACACACACACACACACACACACACACACACACACACACACACACACACACACACACACACACACACTCGCTGTAGCTACATATAGAGTACAAAAGTCCTGACGTCACTCCGTTACCTCCTGGGTCGCGGAAGTATTTTCTCTATTGAAAACACCATATCTTAGCATCGTGTCATATAGGAGCTTTGTTCCAAACATGCAAAACGAGTCTGAACGAATCAGGTATGTGAATATGTGTTGTCAGTTTACCGGTAGTACCAGGAAGTAGTGTTGGAAACTACAGTAGGCGGTCACGTGACTCACCTGAAGCATGTTACGCTCCATCAAAAACATTTGCGAGATTCTTTAGATTTGGTTACAGAGCAACACAACTAGTCTCCTACAGACTAGAATAAATAAATCCAGTGCAACACAACGTGATGCTGATTATGTGCGACGGTATTGCCGTAATCCGGACGCTTGGTAATGGGAGATGTCTTTACGTAATTTTTTATCATGATAATTATAGTAATTTATAATAATCATGGAATAAAACTGTTCATATGTTTGCTGAAGTGATTTTGACATCTGTCTGTCTCGTAATCACACTCACGCACGCACACACACAATTTATTCACCTTAATGGTCTTTTTAAGACTATGCCATAGTCCATCTCATGCTTAGCCTCGAAGAATGAATCGTAATGATGCACAACCGTATGACAAAGTATAACTCAGCCTTCAGACACACACTCCTGTGGTCTTGGGCTGGTGGTCCGCAGTAAGGGTGGGCCACCGGTCTACCGGCATGGGGGTGGGGGGTGAGTATCGCCACGCTCTTGACAGCAAATGGTGTCAGCCTTAATTGGAACAAGCAGAACATAATGGAGCATGGCTGATGGCTTCCATTGTGCCTGAGAAGAAGTACGTCTCTCTATGGATGGAGGGATGTCATGGATGGAGGATGGGGGGGGGGGAGAGAGAGAGAGAGAGAGAGAGAGAGAGAGAGAGAGAGAGAGAGTACATGGAGATGTGAGCTGATTGAATCAGCTCACATCTCCATGTACTCTCTCTCTCTCTCTCTCTCTCTCTCTCTCTCTCTCTCTCTCTCTCTCTCTCTCTCTCTCTCTCTCTCTCTCTCTCTCTCTCTCTCTCTTGGTTGGGCGGAAAGAAACAAAGAAAGACAGAAAAACAGAAAGAAAGAAAAAAGACAAAGGGTATAGAGGAAAGGGAGAACTACAATTTACAATTTAGGCATCTAGCAGACTCTCTTAACCAGAGCGACTGCAAGGTAAACACATACATCAAATGGAGAGAAACTAGGATCACAAGTAAACCAAGAACCTACAATAGCAATCTGTCTAAAAAATGGCTATCAAAATAATAATCTATCTGTACGTTTTAGGGGAGGTTCAGACAGCTTCCCTCTGTTAGCTGATCTGAGTAAGCGGTAGGGGTTGTAGTAGGGTTGGATCAGGCTTTGAGGTTATGGAGGTGCCATAGTGTTTCGCGTGAGCATGTAGATCAGCTATTCTCACAATATGTATTCAAGTGCTTGTCAGGTTGGGGGGTCCCCAGTTCAATTATGATAATTTTGGGGGGTCAATGGCCTGAAAAGGTTGAGAACCACTGGTATAGACCAGCGCGAGACACTGGTTAGCCTCATCTCGGATGCAGTGCACGGCTTCTGAAAGAAAGTTAAGATTCCCTCCGATGCAGCATGCATAAGCGACCCTGAATTATAATATGAAGACCAATGATCCTAATATTACTAATACATCAAAGCCTAAGGAATTGACCTCAGCCAGTCCGATTCATGTCTGTGTCTTCCTCCAACAGTAATGTAGGAGATGGATCTCAGTAGCGTTGCGTCAGAGTAGAGTGATGAAAAGGGCAGAAAGAACGGGTAAATATTGAATATGAGAGAGTGAGAGAGAGAGAGAGAGAGAGAGAGAGAGAGAGAGAGAGAGAGAGAGAGAGAGAGAGAGAGAGAGAGAGAGAGAGAGAGAGAGAGAGAGAGAGAGAGAGAGAGAGAGAGACGCACAGTGGTGAAAGAAGTACTCGGAATTAAGTAAAAGTAAAAGTACCAATACCTCAATATAGAAATGTAGAAAAACGCCCGAATTGACTTGAGTAAAAGTACCAAAGTATTGGCATCAAAATATACCTACAGTTCCAGAGTACAAACAATGTCTGAAAATATGTCAAACGTTTTCGAAAAAAGACGATGTATAAGCATTGCGACACGTTGTGAGCTTGTAGATCGGCTATTTTCTAAATATAAATCCACAAAGTACCTCGTAACTAAAGTTTTCAAATAATTGCAGAAGCCGGGCGGGGTGGGGGATAATTGTCACTGTACGTACAGGCTGGGGCGGCACCTGTCAACAAGTGTTGGTCGGGATGAGTAGGACGAAGGCTTTACGTCCTCCCGGTGGGGGCTCCTCACTGGTAGGTGAGTCAGTTTGATACAACAGCAGTGATAACACACAAATGTGTGGGGAGGAATCAATTGGCATAACAACTTAACTGGTGAGATATATAACAATACAAAATAGAGTAGAGTAGGCAACTCGAGTAAATGTACTTTGCTACTTTCCACCAGTGGAGACTGGAAATGATTAAAACATGATGGTGTGAGTGAGGACGCGGGAGGTCTGGGAGGAGCCGCATGGTGCAAAGATGATGATCTGGAAATGTATGAAATTCCTTCCCTTTTATATTCATGATTCCTGCTGACAGATCGGTCCATGAATGATACGTAGCCACGAGGTTAGTTCAGGCAGTATACACTCGAGAGGTTACACACATGCTCATTACGATATGTGGCTGTATACAGTGTCATGCAAGACCCATACGTTATACAATGACGTGGTAATCAGCTGATCAATTGGGTGGGTTATTTAAGCTCACCTACTGTAAGTCTGCGTTCCTTCCGCTTTGTGTGTTCTGGTTTGTTGTCATGCGGCTCTTTGCTCCCACCGCCACCCCAGCACCACCTGCTATTGGTTCTGTTCCCCATGGGGGGTTGTTATTGTATATCTATCTCCCTGCTCTTAATGGTTACTGATGGATGTCTAATTGTGCTGAGCAGGGAGAAAAATGTAGCAGAGGCTGAACGCCAAGATAAAATATTACATCTACACTTGTATTCTCATTCTATAATATTCGTCGGTGATAAGACTGAACTGTGTTATATGTGAAAATATTTCCTTCAGGTTTTTGTATTAATATTTTGCCATGCATGTGTCAGTATGGTCAAGTAATTATTTGACCATATCAACAAGCATTCATTCTTTTCCAGACTGGATTAGCACTGACTAAGCAGCGTCTATGCTTGGGTGTCTTATGCCTCGTCCTCGTCAGGTTATATGATATTTAACTAAAGCTAAAACAAAATGACGAAAACAAGAATATAATAAAAAACAAAAATAAAATACAATTTAGGTTAACCAATATAAAAATGAAAACAAGGCTTTACAAAAGAAAAGAAAACTAACTCAAACTGTTTTGTTAAAACAAAACAATTAAAACAAACTGAAATCATAGAGGAAAACTTTGTTTTAGTAATAGCAAAAAAGCAGATACAGTAGTAGATCTACTATTTTTTTGGGTGTGCAATTTTTCTGGCCTTGTTGAATGTGCTGTGTTGAATGCTGGTGTGATGAATTCAGCGAGAGCAGACTGCCTTCTTTTTTCCCTTCTTTATAAAACAGATGCTTGTACTCATTACGGTTCATCAAGGCTGGCAGCTAACAATACTGACACTATAATGTGAAACCAGGCCTGTGGAGAGAGAGGCTGTAGGCTGAGGAACAGGCTGCATGGATGGAGGGCCTTCTTATGTCTGAGTGTGCGTGCCGTGCGTGCGTGCGTGCGTGCGTGCGTGCGTGAGCGGAGAATACTCTCCTCTCACTTTCATGTTGATGGCGGGTGAAGCATATATTGCTTACATTTTACACTGTCTGAAAATCCTGAAATCTTTGCACATCTCTCTGCTAATACACCAGATGTTGTTGTTGTCAATGAAGGCTCCAAATCAGTTTCCATTCTTGAAGTGGCCTGCACCTTTGACTCTAGCTTAGAATCTTAATACCAGCCGCGCCTCCATACCATCACAAAGCTAGGTTATAGGTGCAATCTACTTGTGTTTATTTTTGGCAGCCTAGGACATTTACATAGGTTGGTTGTAAGAGGCTTCTAACAACTTGGGATGCCAAAAAAAGCAGCTAAACGTCTTGCAAAATTCTGTGCAATGTCTGTCGGTAGCCGCCAAATATGGCAAAGACGCTGTTACTTGTACCCTTGAAGGGTGTGTGGGTATTTGTCCAAGATTTGCTGACTGTACATTTTGTACAGCACCTTGTAAATATTTGTGTCCTTGTGTGTGTCTGTGTGTCTGCGCGCGCAGAGAATATTCTCCTCTCGCTTTCATGTTGAGGCCTTATTTTTTATGGCGGGTGACTAGCATATATTGCCATTTGCTTGTATTGAAAGTACATGGCATATAAAACATTAGTAGTAATTAGAGATAGTTTCCTGATTTCACTAATTTTATGAGCATGAGGATAAATTGTTCATAACCATTATCCGTCCCCCAAAAACGTACCTCTGAGTCTAGGAGTATCCCAAAGTATCCCTGGGGGTACCGTTTGAGAGAACACTGGAGCTGATGCTGGCTTTCATTTGCATCCCGGGCAGAACTTAGCAATAAAAGTCTGTTTACTCTGAGCTGCTCAGAGGCCCAGGTTGTACTGAGTGGCTCCCTGGTGGAGGATTGTATGAATGTAATGTACATTATTGATGAAACCGTGAAAACCTTTCCTCACAAAGCCTTTGTTTTAGTAACCGCACACACTACAGTACTGTATGAACACTTCTCCAAAACGTTTGTGCTGCTGGTAGTAAAAACAGAATCTGTGTCTATAATGGCCCTTCGGGAAAAACCTAAAACATTCCGTATAATCTGAAACGGTACTTTTGTTCACGTTTCATTATAATCAGAACCACTCCTGAAGGGGGAGGTATGTCATAAAAAAATCTAAAACAGCAGAGCTTGCAATCTGGGAACCCATTCAGTAAAAATAAAAAATAAAATGTGTTGGTTTTTTTCCTTTGTTTTTGCCTCTGGGGGCACTACCAATGTATTTGTGTAGAGACAGGAACTTGGTTTGGCCCCTCCCCTTTAATAGTCTTTTTCCTACCGGTTGCATCTGTTTATTCCTACTAACATCAACACTACATGTTTAAGGCAGTGGTGCTGCATGTAAGCAGAATCTGTTGTTAGCAGAATCTCTTTTGAGGGATTATAGAGATTGTAGATCTGCTACTTTAGCTTTTGTGGGAATTTTTATTTTTAAGTCAGGGTTAGTACTGCCTCCTGAGCAGACCCCAAATTAGGTTCTGAACCTTACCCAAAGTTCCCAAACAAATCCAGAATCTGTGTAATACGTTAGGCCTACCCATAATACCCATAGAGTTATAATATATCTAGAGGGCGGATTGCCCCACCCCCAGCTATTCATTTCTATGAAAGTTGCTCAGTGGCGTTTGAAGCACCCAGAAGTCTGCCGGAAGTTTAAAATTGGGTCTATTGGGTCTAATAGAATCTGTCTGCCGGAAGTACCAATATTGTTATTATGGTTTCAAAGGGTAGAAGCATGCACAGCATTTTAAATGCGGAAGTGTTGCATTCTCAGATTGGCCACCAGGTGACGGCCGCTTCACTGTTCTACCACGGCTCTGGGGGCTTGATAATACCACACGGTTTCCGTAGTTCTTGTTGACGAAAAGAGTCATTATCATTGTTGGAGTTGAACAGAAACAACTTGGTATTAAGTATGTCTTTTCAGGAGTAAAGTAGTGTTGCTGTGAATTCATATGATGTTGTTGTTTTTTAAAGAGGTCTCAAGGGGTCAGAGCAACAAACCCCCCTCAGCACAGTGACTGCTATGTGAACTTTGAACTCATGTGGAAAAAACACAAACATGCTATTACTGTGTTCTTTCTGGGACTGAAGTACTGTATAATGCATATTGTGCACAAGCACCTTTTTTAGCCCTTTGCTGTCACCCCCAGACTCCAACATCTGCTGTTTCTACAGAGCTGTGGGCAGTGAGAGAGAGAGAGAGAGAGAGAGAGAGAGAGAGAGAGAGAGAGAGAGAGAGAGAGAGAGAAGAGAGAGAGAGAGAGAGAGAGACAAAGACAAGTGAATCCAAAGGCGTTGTAGGGAGAGTTTTCTTAGCGCTGGCATTTTTTTGTTTGCCATGTTAAAAGGTTATAGTGCTTCCTGGTCGTTCATTGCTTAAAAAGAAGCAAACCCCTTTGGCTTCATATTGTTGCTGTCAGGTAGAAACCTCTTATCTCCATATTTTCACTTGCGTTTTTTTTTTGTACATGTCATTAACGCCTTACTTGATCATACTACAGCGTCACACAAAAGCCTCAAAAGTAGCAGGTCCACAAGCTCTGGTTTTTATCTTGGCAATCTGCTATGTTTGCTGTTTTTGAATTTGAATCTTGAAAAGTAACAGTTTGGGACATATGAGGTTTCCACCCGACAGAGACGATATCAACTCCACCATACTGTTTACAAGTCTACTGTATGTACAGAGAACGAATGCAGGGGAGACAAATAATGTCAGAGAAAATGTCAAACACCTGCCGGGTCTACTGCCTGCCCAGTGGTGGAATCTGATGTTTTTATTACTTAAGTAAAAAGCAGCAATACCACAATATAGAAATAACTAGAAAATCATTGAATTTTCAGAAAGAGAAAAGAAAATGGGGGGGGGGCAAGGAGAGAAATCTAACAAAAGATATCTACATACACATATACACATGTCCCAGCCTGGTCGCCAGAGAAAACGTTGTCACAGTACGTTTTGCAGAAACGTACAGTGAAAATGTTGCATGTGAACGTGATCCGCAGATGAGAACCAACCATGTAGAGTCAATCCTTGATTTTACGTTGCATACTAACGAACCCTAAACCTAATCCTAATCCTAACCCTTACCTAACCCCTAAACCTAACCATAAACCTAAACGTTGAAATGCAACGTACTGTAGCTAAAACGTTAACGTTTTTGTGGTCCAGAAACATTGTCATTGAACGTTTCTCCAACGTTTCCTCTGGCGATAGGGTTGCATATCCAGTATGTGCATGAGGTTAGACATAAGACAGTATGTACTGTACAGTACATGAGGTTATATGAGGTTAGACATAAGACATAAGATGCCTGAACAGGTATCTGCGTGATATTAGACATTAAGGCGCAAAAAAGAATATTCAGCGCATTGTCAGGTTCAACCCCATAGTCCACGAAGGGTGGGGACTTTAAAAAAAAAGTAAAATCCAACGTGGTAGATCCACAAGGAAGAGTAAAGTCCAAGGCCAGCCTGGTGACAGGCGGTGGTGACGCCTTGTTCCACAGTCACTAATGGTACAGTAGTTGGGTGGAAACTGTTCATAAAGCTGGTGGGTAGATGGATAGATGTACAGATGGTGTGATGTACGGACAAGTGACTAAGCCAATTATTGAAGGAAGACGTGAGAAGGAAATGAGGGAATTAATCATAACGCACAATCACAAATCAAGCATTTTGTAAGCATCCACCCCACCCTCCTGATCAGAGGGTGTATTGACGGCAGTGAGGAATTGGCTGTCTTTCTGATTTGCATGTTTTTTGGGCCGTTAATTTATTGCTAAATCAATTCTCCATTAAGGTATTTTTTTCACATAAAGAGCAGTAATGATGATGGCTGCCAGCAACACTGTTGTACTTGGTCTGCATTAGCGTAGCGATCATCCCCCTCTCCTCTTGTTGCCGTTAATGGGCAGGGGAGGCACTGTTCCAGCTTCATTATAGGTTGATGCTGTCGGGTGCAGTGGTGGAAAGTAAAGTACATATACCCAAGTACTGTACTTAACTGGAGTACTTCTACTCATCTCAAAGGCATATGAAATATTGTACTTTTACTCCACTATAATTATTCGAAAACTTACTAGTTACTTAAGTAGATTTTGATGGTAACCGTCTTCCATCCCGACATCTCGCCACTCCGACTAGTGGCTTCCGCGTGCGGTTAGGGTTAGGGTGAGGGTAGAGCCATATGAAATCCGTTTTATTTTTTTCCCAATTCCGTTTTATTTTTTCCCAAATTCTGTTTTTTCCATTTTAATATTTCTGAATTCTGTATTTTGCTTTTTATGCTCATTTTTTACCATAAAAAAAGTGTCTGGTAAGTGGAAATGAATAAATGTTCAAGATATAACAGTCCATACATGGCCCTTGTTGTGTTATACGCAAAAATGTTCCCAAAATAATTCGGTGACTTCGGTCTGAGCATGCGCAAAATGGCGTCGCGCATGTATTATTGTTTCTATCGTCTTTCTAAGGCTATTTCTACGTGGATTTTACTGTTTATAAAGTAGGATGTGGCCATGCAAAATGGTGGTGTCCCGTGGATTTGTAAAAATTCGCGGTAAAAAAAAATATTTTACCGCGATTTTTTTTTTTTTTTCAAATTCTGCAATATTCCGTGTTTTATTCCAATTCCATTTTTATTGGTCATTTCCGCGATTCCGTCCGCGATTCCGTTAACACGGATTTCATATGGCTCTAGGTGAGGGTTAGGTATAGGGTTCGTTAACGTCGGAAAGGCGACATGTCGGAAAGGCGCCATGTAACCGATTTTGATTATTATTACGAAACCACTTCAGACTTATAGCTATACTTTGGCAAAATAAAAAAATCTGATCTATGAGCTTGTAGATCTGCTATTTTAAAAGGATTTTTGAAAACTTGTGAAATGGGACCTTCTGCAAAATGAGTAGCCTACTTTTACTTTTGGTACTTTAAGTGTATTTTGATGATACCGGACTTGTACTTGTAACATACTATTTCTGCAATAGGGTATTGATACTTTTTCTTAAGTAAAACATGTGAGTACTTATTCCATCACTGGTTCGGGTGGAAACCTTGTATGTCCGAAAAACATACATTTTCAGAAAAAGGGAACAAAATGACCTCTGTTTCCAATAGATCCAATGCAGTTATACTTACTGTATTACTTGTCACAAACTGTTGTTAATACTTTGGTTCAATGTTTATAAAAAACAACAAACAGACCTAACCACTTTCACTTGGGAAAAATAAGTAAAAAAGTGGCAGATCTACAAGCGCATCGCAGCATGTTGTGAGCTTGTAGATTGACATTTTTTGCAACTTTTGTGTTTTGTGTGACTCTAGTAGGCCATTAATTGAAGGGGGGAAAAAAACATACAAAAATGCGAGGTTTTTGCCTGACAACAAATTGTAGATTTCTCCCCCCCCCCTTCTTTCACTTCCCTCTCTGCTTAATGGCTCGATGGAGGCTCAGGGAAATGGCCGCCTATAAGCTGTTAGTGACAATATTGTCTCTGTGGGATGGAAACCTCATATGTTCCAAAACTGTTACTTTTCAGGATTCAAATTCAAAAGTAGCAGACCTACAAGATCTTCGAGCTTGTGGATCTGCTACTTTTGATGCTTTAGTGTGACGCTGTAGTATGATCAAGTAGGGTGTTAATTTACGGAAAAAACACAAAAAGTTAAAATATGGATACAAGAGGTAAGGTTTCTGCCCGAGAGCGACGATACAGTATGTTAGTATTGAGCACATGTTGCATTCAATATCATTTTAAAACATGCATCATTGTTTGCTTTCATCCAAAGTGCGGTACACATCCACTAGTGCATGCATTTCATAAATGTTTTCTCTGCATTAATGGCTCTCATTTGAGTGAAATCTAAAACCCTTGCAATGTGAGTCACACACCAATCTTTTGCCATGTTAGTGCCTGTTGGGAGTGCAAATGGAATCTAATCTAATCTAATCTAATCTAATCTAATGTAGCAGTTAGCACTGAGGTACGCAGAATCACCAGCTTGTAGATCTGCTTCTTTTTTTTTATGAACAATCTGGAAATACTGTAAGTATATTTTGATGTCAATACTTTTGCACTTTTTACTCAGGTAAAATTTTGAATACAGGACTTTTACTTTGTGGTATTTTATCGTCAGAGTACTTCTACCACCAACAGCTTGTACCTCCTAAACCACTGGAGCAGTGGTATAGCTTAAAGGTTAGAGGAGCAGGTTTGTAAAAAAAAAAAAAAAAGTAGGTTCCCGGTTCGATTCCCCAGACAGGCAGAAGAAATCTATGTGGGGAAGGGAATGAGCACCACTTACCCCTCTCCCCCCAACACCGCTGAAGTGCCCTTGAGCAAGGCACTGAACCCCAACTACTCCAGTGGAGCTGCTCAGTGGCCAGTATAAGACTGTGGTTGTGCTGGGCAGCTCCCAGATTTTGATATGTGTGTGAGTGTGAACTGTGAAGCAGGGCGTTCCTGAAAAAGATCATTTGTTCTCAGCAAAACTCCCTGGGCAAATTTGGTTGAAAAAAATTAAGCATCACGTTAGTTCATGCAGGGCACGGGAGACATATACGCCTCAGCTGTAATCAGCTGTCAGTCTGCTGATTGCTTTCAATCAGCCACACATTTCTACACACCAATCACACCAAATTTCCTCAACAAGGCGGTCCGTTTATATTCGCCTCCCTCCCTCACTGGATCTTTGCTTTTCAATTGCTGCCACACACCGCTGCTGCTGGCAATGCTTGCCTCCACCACCGGTTGTTGTATGACGGTGTTGTATGTATGACAGTGTTTTGCAGCGAGAATAGCGCACAACAGCGCACAACACGTGGCTATTTTTGGTGTCTGACGGAGCATACCGTACCTTGGGCACATTGAATGCAGGAGGTCTCAGCAGGACAGCTATCAGGTCACATGTTCTGATGACATTGCTGTCCCTTCTGTGGGAGCGGCAGTGGCTAATAAGGTGGTGGAGTGGCTAGCGGCTTGCTGCTAGGGAAACGGAAGGTTCCCTGTTCGATCCCAGCAGCTCCCTGTGAGTTGGTGTTGTTAGCGCTTTGATACCAATTTTGACACAGTCAGAAGAGAGAACTGTGCATAAGATAAGATCATTAATCAGCTTCAATTGTAGTGTTCTGGTTCCAATTTTATCTTCTAATTTTCTCATCCTCATTTTCTTTTTCAACACTAAAAACAAAATGTAACTTATCTGGTATCCTGTATGCGGGTTCTCTCTCCTGATTGGATTACATTGATATCCTGACCTGAATATGTGTTTTCTGTTACAGAACAAACACTCTCTCAACAGCAATGATTAGGCTACTGTTGGAATACATCTTTTGGACAAAGCTGATTTTAGGTGGAACAGAGACGCAGCCAATGAGTGGATCATTTCACAATGAGAATGTGGACATTATCTGATATAGTTGCTGTTTTTTTTATTTTTTTTACGACCATCTTAAATTCAATGAGAACACTGAGGCAACAGATAATTCACCTTCGATGAAAACGCCATTCTTTGTATGCCAGTTCCGTCATCCTCTGTAGTTTTTTCAATATCTTATTGAGAGCCTTCAGATATGTTATTTTTATCTCCTGGTTTGTTCCACAGGCTTACAGATGGCGGTTTTGACCGCCTGAGACTACCGCTGGCCCTGCCCCTTTATACCTAATATACCAACAGGCTAATCTCCTGTACTGTAGCAGTGATTCCCAAACAATTAATCTACAAGCTTGTGAGCTTGTCGAGCTGCTATTTTCACTAGTTTGGGTCCTGGGAAGACATCAAATTTCTCTTTTGGGTCTCGAGCAAAAACGTTTGGGAAACCACTGCTCTATATCCACAAGATGTAGAATGTGTTTATTAAAGCCCTCACAAAATGACAGGTGGCAACACATTGTCGTTGTCATTGTACTTGCACTTCTGAACAAGCGATTATGCTTCAGCACATCATGTTGACAAAGAGATGAGATTAATATCGCACTTGTTATAGGGAGGGACTGACTGTCGACGCGCGACTGCTCGTCGCTCGGTTAATAATGTGTAATTAGAGCAAAACCATCTTAATTATGAGCATTATCTTTTCTTCAGCGCTTTAGCTTAACATTAATGAGGTTTCGTATCAATCGTTCTTTGGTGCTGCAGAATGAAACAGAGGAAATGATGATAGCTCTCTGCACAGGCATACAGATGAAAACTCTGCAAGATGCCAAGGTGGAATATGGACACAATTAATATTGGATGGAAATGCATGCAATTATGAAGTTAACTTTATTGATAAAGTAGGGATGTGAACGATTCAGTATTTTGCTAGTCAACGTGTCAGAGGTATATCGACAAGTCACCAGACTTTACAATACTGTTTTTGCAGTAAAATGTACTGTAAGTGTTAAATAGCTATATATGTTGATAGTAATCATATGCATAGAGTGTTTGTTCAGTAACAGGTCTCTCCAGCTTTTAAGTAAACAGAAAATACATTTTAAGGTTGGGATACCAATTTTATCCAATCAGGAGAGGAAAAAAAAAACCTTGTCTTTTAAAAAAAGTGTGTGTATGTGTGTGTGTGTGTGTGTGTGTGTGTGTGTGTGTGTGTGTGTGTGTGTGCGTGCGTGCGTGCGTGCGTGCGTGTGTGCGTGTGTGCGTGCGTGCGTGCGTGCGTGCGTGCGTGTGTGCGTGCGTAAACTTGTGAGGACCACAGGTCGCCGTATGTAGTATTGTAGAATTTGAGAAATAGACGTTGTGAGGACCATGTTCCTGGTCCTCACGAGATAAATTGATTGTTGTATGGGTGAAAACTGTTTTTTTTAGAGATAGGATTAGAATATTATGAAAAGATTCAGGTTGGTGTGATAGGATTAGGATTAGACATTTAGGTTTGAGTTATGCCTGATTTAAACTTAGTTGCGAGCTGGTGTCGTGCACTAGAAAATAGCTCACAATGCGTCGCAGGGCAAAGCGTATTTCTCGGCTTTAGTCTTATGGATAAAATGCCCAAAAATGAAAAAAATGGCATTCATAAAATTGCCGTCCTAAAATGTTGATGTGCTGACACATCACCAAGTACAGTAATAAAATAAAATGTGTGTTTGTTGGGGGGGGGGGGGGGGGGGGGGGCATGGCATTTTTTCTTGGACGTTTTCAGCAGTTTCCATGGATGACTGGACGCTGGAGATAAATAACAAGTGTCTTTTCTGACCCCTGCTTATGCTGCACCTGACCTGGAACTGCTTGATAGAGTGTGTATGTCAGGGAGAGAGAGAGAGACACACACGCGTGCAGTGTGTGTGTGTGTGTGTGTGTGTGTGTGTGTGTGTGTGTGTGTGTGTGTGTGTGTGTGTGTGTGTGTGTGTGTGTGTGTCTGTGTGCGTGCGTGCGTGCGTGCGTGCTTGCGTGCGTGCGTGTGTTTTAGTGTTTGTGAGTTATGTGTGCATTCGTGGGTTTTGAGGGAGTTGCTGTGTGCGTGTGTCTGCGTACATGACTGCTTGTGTGCGTGGGGTGTGCGTGCGTGCGTGGGCAGTGACAAGTTGTTTTATAACCTAAGAAATCATAGTTGCCGTGGAGACAGAGATGAGATAAATGATAAACTAGGAAAAAAGTATTCAATATAATACTGTATAGTGTATTTCTATTCAGATAATTACACTTAAACTTTCAACCATCTAGAGAATTAGTATGGAGTAGATTTCAGAAAGGACAGATAGAATGTGTGTGCGTGCTTTCTATTTGCTCTATTGTCATGGGATAGCATTGTAGTTCATACTATACGGTACTGTATATTGTCGGGTGGAAACCTGTTGTGCACAGGAAGTGTCACGATCACGGCCCCTGTTGTGTCCATGATGTGACTGTTTGGCCACTGGGTGTGCCTCTGCCCCTTCCTTGCCCTGCTCCTATTTCCCCTGAGACAATCTCCTACTCTCCCTTCTACCTGAGGCCAAGACTCTGATTGCCCTGAGTGCTGTCACCTGTGAGGACCAGCTGAGCCTGGTTGGGTGATGAGCTACAGTGACTATTTAAACTTTGTCTCTGTGTCAGTTAAGTGCTGGATCTTAAGTTAGTTAGGTTCTATGTTCTGTTTGTACTGTTAGCCTATGTTTTTCACTGAGTAAAGTGAAGTTTATGTAATCTTCATCTCCTGCCTTTGTTTGAGTTCCGAGTTTGAGTTCCTGCACTTGGGTCCTAACGCCAGTCCCTGACAGGAAGTGTCCAAAACTGTTACTTTTTGGATTCAGATTCAAATTCAAAAATAGCAAAAGTAGCAGATCCACAAGCTCGAAACACGTCGCTTCACGTCATGGATCTGCTACTTTTGATGCTGTTGTGTAACGCTGTTAAAAAAAAACAAAACACTACATACCTGGGTGCGCATGTTTGTATTTGAGCATCAGTAACTATTCTAGCCTTCTAGTGGCTGACTGTACATGTCGTGGTACAAAAGGTTGTCAGTATACTGTCACACACATGTCTGGGCCTGGGTTACATATGTATTCAGTGCAGTGTCAACATGCTTCTATAAACTGAGAGATGTCAACAAGACATCCTATAGTGTCTTGAATGTCTTCAGCATAATCAGATTCTCTTCATACCACAAAGCAAACGGCATTAGATTTAGAATTACTGCTAGGAAAGAGATTCCACTCGTGCCCTTCGGACCACAGGCTTATAATGGGCCACTCCATCTTAAAGTCTTGGGTTTGAATGTGAGTCCCAGTACATCGCTGCCATTCTCGGAGGTGATCAAATGACTTCAGATTGCTGCAACAATGCCATGGTGATTCGATATGGAGACATCCAACCACCATAGGACCCTATGCCAGTCCAGCCCCATTATTATCTGCATATCGATTAATATCGTCTCTGTCGGGGCCGGGCGAAACCCCCGGGGTGCTCCTTCCATTCCGACATCTCGCCACTCCGACTAGTGGCTTCCGCGTGCGGTTAGGGTAAGGGTTAGGGTTAGGTATAGGGTTCGTTAACGTCGGAAAGGCGACATGTCGGAAAGGCAACATGCACCCGAAACCCCCATATGTCCAAAACTGTTACTTTTCATGATTCAAATTCAAAAGGATCAAAAGTAGCAGATCAAAGCTTGCTGATCTGCTACTTTTGTGTGACACTGTACTATGATCAAGTAGGGTGTTCATTTACGAAAAAACTAAAAAAGTTTAAATATGGATGATAGAGTTAGAATCTCGTTATCTTGATTGATCATAATTTGTCTAGTGTCCTAAACCTGCTTTAAATGTCAAATTAATATAAATGGTGTCATATTGGCCTAAATTCAATCATGTACCCTATTTCTCCCGTCTCTGTCTATGCAAGGTCAAACTAGCTACAGGGAGTACAGGCGTTCTGTGACTATCTGTTGTTTTGAGAACACTATTGGTGTTCTTCCCTACGCTAACAATTCCTTCAGCGCCACTGAAGTCACCACTGACCAGTGACCGGTCAGACCCGAGGTCAACGTGTTGTTCGAGACATGTGGACGCTGTTTGTTCAAAGATAAACTGTCAAACCATCATCATCATCTTCATCATCTACCATCATCATCCTCATTTGACGACGACGTAATCATCACTTTCCACCAATGGCAGGATTACACCTCCGACGGCTGGACGCTCGATGTATCTTCAATGATGTCATATGTTTATGTTACTGGACGCTGTTAAAGTCCAGGGCTTTCTCTGTTTAACGGGAGAGAGGCGACGACCGATAATGCGTTAATACCTGTGACACTGTAACCTTCCATTACTCTCTCTGTCTGAATACAAGATATTTCCCTACATCCATGGCTGCCTGTGTTCTGAGTCTGGTTTTTCTTTGACGCCTTTTATGAAAGTTACCGGTACTTATATGTATACTATTACTTATGTGATGTTTCGCCATGCATGGGTATATATATATGGTTGATAAGGAAAAATAACAGCTCTATCAATGGAGATAAGAGGTTTCTGCCCCGCAGCAACGATATGCAAAAAAATGATGCTAAGATCAAAAGAGCCTCTGTGTGTGTTAGCGAGGCTAACTGCACACAGGTGGCAGGGGAGGAGGGGGGTCCACAGTGGGGCAGCGATTCAATCTTCTCCCCCTGCTCACCCTGCTGCTAATTTAAGGGCCTGAAAAACACTACCGGCACCACCGACACTGCAATGCTTAGCAGCAGATTTAGACCCCTGCCAGACAGAAACCTAATACAGTATCTCCAGTTATTTTTCGTAAATTAACGCCCTACTTGATCATACTACAGTGTCACACAAAAGTATCAAAAGTAGCAGATCCACAAGCTCGAAACACGCTTTGAGATTGCAGATCTGCTGCTTTTGCCGTTTTTGAATTTGAACCCTGAAAAGTAACAGTTTTGGACATATGAGGTTTCCACCCGACAGAGACGATATACATATTTCAATGTGCCATGTTTTTTTCCCCATAAATGAATTCCCTACATCTGTCATAACTACAGTGTCACACAAATGTAGCAGATAGCAGATAATAGTCAATCTACAATCTACAACACTTTGTGATCTTGTAGATCTACTTTTGCTATTTTAAATTGTTTTTAAAGTGACAGTGAAAGTGGTTAAGTCTGTCTGTGGGTTTTTACAAATATTGAACCAATGAAAAGTATTAACGAGAACTTGTGACTGAATAATAACTACATCGGCTCCATTGGAAAAGAGGTTCTTTTTTTATTTTATTTTTTTCATTTCTTGAAAAGGCATGGTTTTGGACATACAAGGTTTCCTGCTGACAGTAACGTGATACAGACCCCTGCCAGGCAGCCGGGGTGTTTTTTCCCCCGCTGGGAAAAGCACTCACAGCGGGTGGTACTCTGGCGTGTGCAGCTGTCCTTTATGAGTCATATCATGTATGGATCTATTATTTCGCTCAATTTGAAACCGCCAGACACAGATCCTGTAATTCCTCCTACGTTTTAACACGCATGCAGAGATACAGACAAATCTCAAGGGAAGGAAGCTAAAAAAAAAAAAAAGTGAAAAAGGCACCCTGCGTTCTTCTGCAATGCAATCTGGTGCATTATGTTCTGTCCATAGTATAAGATTAAAGCAGCATTATGTAACATTTTTAACAACTATATCGCATATTATGTCCCACAACATTATAAACATGTTTGAGCATAAACGATCATCCTTCCATAAATGTATAGACTCAGGGGTGTCCCTGCTAGGGGCTTAACTGTATTACTACTGTATGTATGGGGGAGACAATAAGTTTCATCCTGGCATTTGCCATGGCACCAAGGCAGAACTGCCAGAAAAGCGAAGACTGGCCAATCACACCGCGTTCTCGGCCGCGCCGGACACGCTTGCAGAAACTCTTGGGTAATGAAGTCAAAGACGTTGGCTGCCATGTTATTTGTGTCCAAAGTGGCCACTGATATCCCAAACTACAGTTTAATTAAAGACTCCACCTTAGCCCGTAATACCTGCCATAGTACTTGCCCTAGCTTTGACGATCTTGCAGGCTTATGCAAAGGTTCAAATGTAATTTAGATAGCATGTTATGTAGACAGATGCCAGGTTCATGTGTTGACCTGGCATCCTATAGTTTGTATAGTTTCAATGTACAGATTATTCGTTTTTAGCCGCATGCTGAAAAGCATAGCGGCTCTATATTCAGTCTGACTCTGACCCGACAGATTTCCGACATGTTTGCGACACTTTTTTTGCGTGATTGGCTGTCGTTTAAGCCAATGGGATACTTTCCCATACTCTGAACGGGCGCCCTCGTCCTCCCAAGCTATGGGACTAGACACGCCTCTCTCAGTGGATTCGTCTGAGCGCTAGCCGAATTTGGCTAATAGTTAGCTTGTATGCTTGTATGATGTTACTAACTGTTTTTAGCCAAACGCGGTAATGTCCACTCTCCATTAGTTCTCGACGCAAGTTGCGTTATTAATCCCGTAATTTTCATGTATTGTACATCCCAAAATCAAATGTATTAACCATGTGAGAGAGGGTAAAAAAAAAAGCGATTCTGGGCGAGGTAAACAGAACACTCGCCCCAAAACACACTCACCCCCATTCATTTCGCGGACAGAGGCCGCCGGATTAGACCCGGGCGAGTGTGTTTGGGGACGAGCGTTCTTGTAATCCATTGCCGCATATGTAGCCATGGTTCACATTCATGTTTCAGGGCTACTGCCTACCGCATGATGCATCCATATCAAGGGCCCTTTTAATACAAAAACCCACGGCAATTTCGGTCTACAGTACACCAGCCTTCAACAATAGTGTACATTCAGTGGTCAGGTTCGTTCAGAAATCAATTGAAGAACGCAGGAGCGAGTTTTCCATATATAGCAAGCCACGCGCGAGAATGTGCATACACGCAGTACACTACACATGTGTCGTTGTTGACGTTTTCAGATGGTTTTAATTTGAAGGTATAACAGGCTGTTCAATGTGTTTTTGTGAGTTACGATAACTGACCGGCGTGCTCTATGCCGTCGTGTTTTGTTAAGTTACACAAGTGGCAGAAACGGTGCTTTCTGATTTTCACAATACAATGTAATCCACCCGCGTTTAGTTCAGTATTATGAAAGTGTTCACCCAACGCGTGTAAACTTAAGCTAATAGGTTAACAACAGTCTCGAGTCGGTCTCAAACAGTCGGGAGGGGGGAGACAAAGACTCGGTCGAGAGAGGCAGAGAAATGCAGACGATGCATCTCATTGCACAGAGGTGCGTGAGCAAGATAAGGATTTAACTTCATTTAAATCAGCACAGTGTAAGCACAGTGTAAGTTAATGTCCGCTGCCGTCAGCGCCATCTTCATAATAGATAAATATATATTCAGAACAGAATAATAATATTAAAAATATTTAATAAAACAAAAAAATCTTTTCTTTTTTTTCGGGTTTTGGGCCTAACATGATGGCAATAGTCGGGTTCGGGCCGAGCCCCGGGCCGGCCCAGTCGGGCCCAGTTAGGGCCGAGCCTTCATTTTCAGGCCCGTTGAGAACTCTATAAATGATTAGTAGCCTTAAAGCTACTATTTGAATACTATTATTATTTTGCCTATACTGTGTGGCTCGCTGTGCATCACTCTGATTGCATCTTTCATTCATTCTGCAACGTGTTAATTGTCCATCACCTGACAACCATTAGCTGTCTTTTGTCATCTTCATTTCTTTATAGTTAAATGTTGTGTTGTTGACAAGATTGGGGCCAAAAAAGCCTGCCGCATGCGGCTTTATTATGACTTGTCATTCTTGTTTCTATATTATACTGTTTAGACTGATGATAGGTTCTCTTGTTCTTGGTTTACTCTCTACATTACTATTTCTATTTGTACTATTTCTTACCTCATGTTTACCTCGCTTACTGTAAATCGCTCTGGATTAAGAGCGTCTGCTGAATACATAGCAGCAGAAACAGCAGTGAGAATGAAACACAGGAGAGGTACACAGGCAGTGGTGGACAGTAACAAACAAAGTGCATTTGAGTATGCTGTACTTAAGTACATTTTGTATCTGTACTTTACTTGAGTGTTTGTATTATTGGATACCTTTCATTTGCATCGTGTCTCGGATACAACACATTGTGAGCTTGTAAGTCGGCAATTTCTTTTACAACAGAGCATAGGTTAGGCTTTAGTCAGCCTCCTCTCAAACGGAGGTATATTGGCACAGCGTTGAGCGCTGTCAAAGCACCATGCCTCATGTCCCACCACACTCCTAATCAAATAGTCAGGGAGGTACTCAGGTAAGGGAAGTTCACAATTCTTTTCACCAGAGCCAGTGTAGCAAGTGTGAGCCTTCCTATTATTTCTTTTTTTAGCGGTGCCAACCGCTCTACACTTGACTTTGTCCGTATGTCCGTCCGTCCGTCCGTCCGTCCGTCCGTCCGTCGGTCCGTATCAGCACGGGATGAGCAAGGCAAAGAAGCAACACATACAAACACACGCACACACACACACACACACACACACACACACACACACACACACACGGACTTGGAGATTGCCTATGCCATCTCTCCTCTCATTGGCCACACGTGCCACTGCTTATCAAAGAGGGGTGCAGGGACCCCCAGCGTATGTTATGTCCAGGGGTGCACATAACTGGTGCGCAGGTGCGCATGCGCACCCAAAATAAAAAATGCGCACCACATCAGGCGAAAACTAAAAAATAAAAGCCTGGAGATCGAGGCTAGGAATTTACTTCCTGAAGCCACACTCACACAATCACTCTAAAGCACCCGTCGGCCCCATGTACAGCCATTAGGTACAGGGGGAGAGATATGACTCGCGTCGCCTCGCATCGCCTCGCATTGCCTCGCTGGCTGCGTGCAGCAGCGGCTGTTAGAGGCACTCGTCACCGATGATGAACGCACCGTAATGGTGCAAAATATGCCGTGAACGTCCCAATCTGGCGGATAAAATCAGCGCAGCAGCACAGGGCACCAACCTTGGGGGCTTTATCTAAGAGAAAAAAAAACGGCGAAAATCGGCGGAATTTAGAAGCAGAGCGTCCTTTTTTTCTTCCCCCCCCCCCCCGTTGACAAAACTGTCCGGTGGGCACCGTGCTGAACCCCCCCCCCCCCCCCGTTGACAAAACTGTCCGGGCTGTCCCCCCCCCCCCCCCCCCGTTGACAAAACGGGACGGGCGCCATGCGCACCAAGTAACATGTCCAGGTGCTCTTCTGCGTACCAGACCGAAAAAGTTATGTGCACCCCTGGTTATGTCTGTGGAAGCACGGGATGAGCACATTATGTCCGTGGAAGCACGGGATGAGCACGGGATTTTAAACAGCTATAACTCCAGTTTGCAGCATGCCACCAAGGCCAAATTTGGTATGTGGACTTAGACCACCAATAGGGACGAGCATGAATTGCTCAAGTTATCAAAGAGGGGTCCAGGGACCCCCAGCGCCCGTATGAGCACGGGATGAGCACGGGATTTTAAACAGCTATAACTCCAGTTTGCAGCATGCCACCAAGTCCACATTTGGTATGTGGACTTAGACCACCAATAGGGACCAGCATGAATTGCTGAAGCCCCCCTCTGTCTTCCCATTGGCTGGCCTTCAAACAGCCATAACTCACGTTCGCAGCATGCTACGGAGTTCACATTTTGCACATGGCCTCAAACCACCAATAGGGACGAACTCTAATTACTTAAGCCCCGCCCCCTCTGTCTGCCCATTGGCTGGGCTTTAAACAGCCATCATTCCAGTTTGCAGCATGCTACCAAGTAACAATTTGGTACGTCGACTCAGACCACCAATAGGGACGAACTGAAATGAGTTAAGCCCCGCCCCAAAGGCACCGCTTCCTTCACACAGGGTGTGATTTTTTTTTTCAAGGAACAGCTTTGAAACCAGTGTCAAACTGACAACAAATCTGAGGTATTTTAAGCATATTAGAAAAGGTTCACCTATAGAAGGTAATTTGTCCAGGGAAAGATAGTGGAGCGCTTGTTTTTATGTATGTATGTTACTGTCATTTGTTTTGTATTGAAATGTGTTTTTAACTTATTAACTGTTGCTTGTGAGACAGTGAGAGGACCACAATGGAAATAAGTCTTAGGACATTATTGTGTTTATCCTCGAACTGCTGTAACCCTGTGGTTTTCAAATCCAATCAAATACTGCACTTTTGAGGAACATTTATTTTCACTTGAGTATTTTGTTTTTTTTATATGCTAATACTAATAACCACTCCACTACATCTCAGAGACACATATTATCTATTAGTATTGTATAATTATTTGACAGCTTTAGTTATTTGGCAGATTTAGTGCATTAACCACTTTGTTATAAATTCCCTTCCCTTTTGTATCTTGAGTTTTATATTACGTTTGTTTTGGTCAGGCACCTTTTTGGCCAGCTAAGTTTTCCTCTTCATTCATTCCCTGCGTGTGTTGTGTTGGGGTCCTCAGTGTTTACAGTAAACTCACGTTGAGACGGTCCATAGCGTCTCACGTCCATAGAGTTAAGCTCACGTCCCTTTGTTTATGAGTGCGTTCATGAAAAGTAAGTTACTACTGTACTGGATAACTTATATTAACATTTAATGCTGTTATGTGCATTTGATGCTGTTATGTGCAGAGAATGTTTTGTAGGGTAAATGGCGGTTTTCAGGCCATATGTGTGTGCATTTCTGTGCTGTTGTGTTAGTTAGCTCACATGCTAATTTAAGCTAGCCTGACCAGATACAGTTTTGATTGATTGATTGAAATTTTTATTAGGCAAAAGAATGTAAAACAACACAGTTACATTTATAATGCTTTTGTCTAAAAGGTCCGGCCAAAAAAGTCCTTGCGGGCTTGTTTCCATGTGAAGGCATTTAATTACCCTGTTATTTGATTGTACATCATAACTAAATGTGAATTCACATACATGCTGTACATTATTGTGATGCATCTAATGCATTTATTGTGGTCATTATTTCCAGTTGGAATAATTGTACATTTGTTGTTTTGTTCTGTTTTACAGAACCACCACTCAAACACAGTCCTTTGCTAAATACTCATCATCATTCAAGATATCATTCAATCTGTCAGTCATTCACCTGTATTGCTGCAACTACTATATAAAAGACACAAAGTAATTCTGGAGTCCACGTCTGCTCTTTTACTGGAGTAACTGTCCTGGGTGAAGAGGTCCCAGCTGAAATATTTGCAACCCAGAGTAATCTTCAATACACTTAATGCACGTTTTGTCGTGATGGGAGACGTTGAGCTTGTAGATTAGCTATTTGCAAAAAGGTTTGACACATTTTGACACATTTTAGTACTTTTACTTTGATACTGTAATTTATATTTTGATGCCAATACGTTTGCACTTTTACTCAAGTAAAATTTTAAATACAGGTCTTGTACTCGTAACTTGAGTATTTCTACATTGTGGTATTGCTACTTTTACTAGCCTATAACGGCCTAACAGCCTCATCCCTCTCCCCTTCCATACATTTTGGTTACAGCAGAAACTGGCGTGGGGTCTCCCGAGATGGGAGCCAGGGGCTCGTTGTTGTTGCTTCGGGTTTGAATGAACCTCATGACTTTTTTCCCTCCCACCTGCTGTGCACAGAGCAGCACTCACACATGCTCCCTGCGGTAACGTAAGTTATACGCAGCAGGAGGGAGGCTAACAACGTTTGTATGGAGGAATGTTGGATGCGTTTGTTTGTAGACAGCGGGGAACGGGTAAAAAAAAAAGAAGGCACATGTAGATGTTACGACACCTTAAGAATCCCTCCAGGTGTGTGTGTGTGTGTGTGTGTGTGTGTGTGTGTGTGTGTGTGTGTGTACAGTATGTGCATGTGCTCTTCATGTAAAAGCACAGGTTCTCAACCCCGGTTTCAGGGATCACTCTGTAACTTTGAGAGCATACGTACAAATAGAACCAAACGTACTGCAGCATGCCACACTGTCATGCGGAGGAGCAGCGGCACGGATGTGAAGTGCATTTTAATTGGCTTTCATTTAAATTATGATTGCTTTGATTTGATTTGTCTTTATTTAAGTGTCATGCTTCCAAGGAAGCCCAGCCCATATGGACTTGTAGGACACTTTTGCATTTCATTTGACATAAACAATGAACCGACATAATAATAAAAAACAATGAACAAATGAATAACAAACTAAAACACTCAAGCTTCATTCTGCACATCGCAGATTACATAAATACAACTTAAAATACAACATTGGGCCTGTTACCTCACATCTTAACAGAGGACCGGACATGAACCTATTTGAAAATGTCTTATTTTGTATTTTGTCTTTATTTGGGTTTTACTTTGACTTAATTAACTTACCAATGACATCGTCGATGGGGATTCCAACCCAATACAAACTACAGCATTTCTCTTCATGGAAAGTTAGCATGCTGCATGCATCAATAAACAAAATTAAAACAAATATTTTTGAAATCTTGGATAGGCAGGTTTCTGAACTGTCCACGTGCCTCCTCTGAGACACAGACTGAGTAGACAGAAATGGCGTCACCTTATAGTGAGCATTAATGAAGGACCAATTATATGAAGATAGGTTGAAAATGGGTGCATGGCTCGATCCTTCCTTGGTTTGGCAGTTAGGGGCACTTGTCTGTTTCTCTTCATTACCTTTTGTTCCTTGGCCTCCCTGGCAAGCCACCGCACTTTTTTTTATCTCCTTAGATTTTTAAATTAATCAGGCCTGCCTCATGGCTCATTGGCGCGCTCAGTCAACCCATAACATTTGTCTGAGTTGAGAGGAAGTGAGAGACAATCCAAAGCTCCGACAGACAGAGAGAGGAGTACAGGGAAATCATTAGCGTGAGGTATTATCGCACCGTTACAGTACAATTGTGCTATTACCGGAGCCGTGAATCTCATGAAGAGTTCTGGATTTGCGGGTGCTCATTTCGGCATGCACCACTTCAAGTGTAATATAATATTCTCTTTTTGTGATCTGGTAATTGTTTCATTGCCTGTGAATGCTCTTGTACAGTTACTACCTTCCATTGTTTTAGGCCAGGTGGTTGCCAACCTTTTCTGGATCAGGGCTCACTTGAAAAAAGCATTGTCTCTGTCGGGTGGAAACCTCATTATGTCCAAAAAAGTTATTTTTCAGGATTCAAGTTCAAAAATAGCAAAAGCAGCAGAAAAAAAACGCTCAAAACGCGGCACGAAGCGACGCGTTTCGAGCTTGTGGATTTGCTACTTTTGATGCTTTTCTGTGACGCTGTAGTATGATCGAGTAGGGCGTTAATTTACGGAAAAAATACAAAAAAGTTAGAATACAGAGATAAGAGGTTTCTGCCCGACAGAAACAATTTAACACGGCATCCTTTTGGCCATCTTTGAAAACGTTTTCCTATAATGACATGACCACAATATGGATGTCAGTTTTAAAGTGTGTGTGTAAAGAAGGACCTACTGTATAGGTGCCAGCTATTATAGATTTTACACAGTCATTTTACACCAATCTACAAGCTCACAAAGTATCGCGATCCGACACGTTGTGAGCTTTTTAGACCTGCAATTTCTTTTTTACTTTGACAAATCTATAAAACTTTTGAACATTTTGGAATAAATTGAGACGGGTTGAGATCTGCAGCCTATTACATGACAAGATCATGTTCGAGAACCAGTGCTATACAGCAGTGGTTCTCAACCACTGCTGGGTCCCAGATGTGACAGTTTAATGACTTTTAATACCCAATACCTAATACCCCAGTCCCCAGTTCAAATATAATTATTTTGGGGGGTCGCGGCCTGAAAAGGTTGAGAACCACTGTTAGTTATACATTATCTTGAAACAGAGCCTCTCTGTGTGTGTTCAACAGACAGTAAAACCACATTTTAGAGACAAACTAGGTCAGTGAGGCAACAAGTGCGAGACGAAGAGGGAAAAATCCATGGCGTTGTTTGTAAGCGGGGAGCGCCGGGCGGACCTCTGCTTCCCGTGAGGTCATCGATTGTGGGCTAGTGATTAATGAAGCTGTAGCCAGAGGGAAGGAGACAATTCCAGTATCGTGTATCCTCCTCCCTCCATTTCCTGCTCTCCACATAAGCCACAGCCATGGTCAGTCACCCTCCCACCCGGCGGTATACTGCTGGTACACAGAATCACAGCCAGCCGATACCGATATCGTTGCTGTCGTGCAGAAAACTCTTATCTCCATATTGTAACTTTTTGTGTTTTTTTTTTAAATTAACGCCCTACTTGATCATACCACAGCGTCACACAAAAGCATCAAAAGTAGCACATCCACTAGCTCGAAATGTGGCGCAAAGCTTGTCGATCTGCTTATATGTAAAGGAAAAGACTGGAGGAGGCAAAGGACTGCATTATCAAGGACTGCATCAATTCATGATCATGACAGCGTGACAACTTTTACTTGTAACAGAGTATTTCATTGTGGTAAAAAATATATATATTGTCACTGTCGGGTAGAAACCAGCTACAGTATCTAATTCTTTTTATATAAATCAGTGCTATTGAACACCCTTTACGTCTGTGTGTAGGATTTACAAATATTGAACCAATGAAAATTATTAAAAAATAACTTCTGACTAAACTCCATTGAATCCTCAAATTGTCGGTCAAACCACCTAACTCCAACTTGGTGGTTTATCCATCATTTATTAGAATGACGAAGTCAGAAGGGAAAAAAATCTCTACATTACTGGTCAAAAAACCTCCTAACTCCTCTTTCCGCTGTATTTGGGGAAAGTGACGATAATATAATGACACATTCAAGTATCTGACAGCGTATAAAGTCACCATACCAACTTTGATGAGGCAGTATTGTGTTGTAAAAACATGTTTTAATTTTTTTAATTTCCTGAAAAGTTAATATTTTGGACATAACTGGTTTCTGCCTGACGGCAGAGAAATATAATAATCTGAGTACTTCTTTCACCACTGCATCCGGCAACTCAAGCAAGTATGACTCACTGAGGCCTGTGAGCGTGATGTCTGGTGACAGACTCCCTGGTGAGATGTTACCCCAGCGCAAGGTTCCTGTCCTCATGCACAACTTTCCCCCGAAAACGTGTCTCTGTTGGGAGTTGAGAAAAGTTATTTTTTCACCCCCTCTCAACTTCCGTGTAGCTTCTTCTGCTGTGTCCTTGGGGACTGCCAGCCAGCGAACAAGGAAGAGCGACAGAAAGGTTGTGAATGGGGAAAAAATAGAGTCTTAAAGCTATAAAAAAAAAAGTGAAGTCGTGCAAAGAAAATAGAAAGAAAAAAAGACGATGACTACCCACCGTGGCTTCACAGGGAAGCGGAAGAAAAGAAACTAGAAAAAGTGCTCCTCGGAGCACAAGTCTCCGCCAGGTCAGCTAGGTTATTATGGCCTCCTGGTGGCGCTATAATAGGCCAATGTGAAAAGGGTGCCATTTCTTCTTAGGCCTTGCACGGCAATCGGACACTGCATGCATGAGTTGCGGCATTTTGCTCCAAAAATATGGTTTGCTAAATTAGACCAGCTGGTGGCGCTATAACAGGCCAATGTGAAAAGGGTGGCATTTCTTCCTCGGCCTAGTGGGAATGTGTGTGCAAAATTCACAGAAATCGCACACTGCGTTCATGATTTGAGGAATTTTGTTCCAAACGGACCTATCCTGCAAACTTTAGAAGCCAATGTTAGCCAAGTAGGATAGAATATGAAGTATCGGACACATCCATCTTGATCACATGACTATAGAGAGACTGTGTACCGATTTGCGTGATTTTTGAACAGAATCTGAAGGAGTAAGAGCAAAAAAATTGTTTTTCAAAACTCAGCCTCCTGGTGGCGCTCTAAAAGGCATATGTGAAAAATGCACGGCAAAGGTTTTTCCTTGGCCTCTAAGGAGTGTGCATGCAAAGTTGCACGCAGATCGGTGCTGTTATAGCTAAAAACGTGAATCGGCCTGTTATAGCGCCACCATGAGGCTGATTTGAAAGTTTTCAAGTGACATTTCTTCCTGGGCCAAGTGGGAATGTACGTGGAAAATTGCACGGGAAGAGCATGCTGCGTTCATGATTTGAGGCATTTTGTTCAAAATGAACCAATCCTGCTAACTTTGGAAGCCAATCTTAGCCAATAAGGATGGAATATGGAAAATCGGACAGATCCATGTTGATCACATGGCCATAGAGATACTGTGTACCGATTTGTGTGTTATTTGGAGAAAATCTGTAGGAGTAACATTAAAAAATGTGTTTTGCAAAAGTCGGCCTCATGGTGGCGCTGTGACAGGCTGATCTGAAAAATGTGGGGCAGAGGTTCTGCTGTGGCATCCAGGGAGTGTGTGTGTGCAGTTTCACAGCGACCGGGCCAACGGTGGCGGAGATTAGCTGGTCACAGACAGAAGGACGGACGGACGGACGGACGGACACACGGACGGACGGACGGAGGGTAAAACATACTCTCTCGCCATGCCTGTCGGCCTGGCGGAGACAATGATAGGAGAAGAGAAGAGAGGTGGGGGCGGGGCGGGGGGGAGAGGAACTCATTCAGCAAGAATGGACTTGAATAGGCAATATCGTCTCTGTCGAGTGGAAACCTCATATGTCCAAAACAGTTACTTTTCAGGATTCAAATTCAAAAATAGCAAAAGTAGAAGCTCCGCTACTTTTGATGCTTTTGTGTGATGCTGTAGTATGATCAAGTAGGCCGTTGATTTACAAATATGGAGATAAGAGGTTTCTACCCGACAACAACAATGTATGAGAGCGAGCATGTGAGGGAGAAAAGAGCGATGGTGGAAAATAACTAAGCACATTCATTCAACTGTACGTATGTACAATTTTGAGGTAATGACTGTGTCCATTTTTCTAATGCTTTATACTTCTACTCCACTACATCTCAGATTTGTCGCAGTTGTTGTACTTTTCACGTCACTACAATTATTTGAAAACATCAGTTACTAGTTATTTTGTAGATTTATATTATTAATACAAAACATATTTTATATTTTACATGCAGGGGAAGCAGTGGCCTAAAGGTTAGAGGAGCGCATTTGTGACCGAAAGATTCCCGGTTACAATCCCCGCCAGAAAGAAATCTGGGTCGGGAAGTGAATGGCCACCACTTACCCCTCCCCCAACACCACTGAAGTGCCCTTGAGCAAGGCACTGAACCCCCAACTGCTCCAGTGGAGTTGCTCAGTGTGTGTGTGTCTATGTGACTGTGCAAGGCGTTGCTGAAAAAGAGCACTCATGCTCAGCATACCTACCCTGGGTAAATAAAGATTAGGCCATACAAAAAGAAAATAAACCAATTAAGCCCTATTTTATACCTACTTGGGCTATTTGAAAATAGCCGATCTACAATGTCACGCCTTGTGAGCTTGTAGATTGGAAGTCATTCAGCAGGAATGGAATTGAGAAGGCAGCTATATGAGAGTGAGCGAGTGGTGCTGGAATGAGAGAGTATAGAGGGGGTGCTGGGATGACGTGGGAAGAGCAAAGCTGTTCTCCTCCGAGACTCTGCCTGCCTGTCTGTCTGTCTGTCTGCCTGCCTGCCTGCCTGCCTGCCTGCCTGCCTGCCCGCCCGTCTGTCTGTCTGTCTGTCTGTCTGTCTGTCTGTCTGCCTGCCTGCCTGCCTGCCTGTCTGTCTGTCTGTCTGTCTGTCTGTCTGTCTGTCTGTCTGTCTGTCTGTCTGTCTGTCTGTCTGTCTGCCTGCCTGCCTGCCTGCCTGCCTGCCTGCCTGTCTTGCTGGTTGGGTGAGAATCACTGCAAAAAGGAGTGAAAAAAATGAAAAAAAAAATCTTCTGTCTGCTCTTTAATGAAAACTGTATCTCACACTTCAGCGGGATACTATACAGCACACGCACACACACACACACACACACACACACACACACACACACACACACACACACACACACACACACACCTGCATGTGAAAGTACTTGTGCTATGGTCAGATAACTCATTTAGAGCTCATTTAGTGGACACATGATCACCTCGTGAATTTATTTTGCCTCTCCTTTCTTGGCTAGTTTCGTTTTTTATTGGACCACACATTATTTAATGTTTCATTATTTGCTGTAGTATTGAGATGTGGGAGCAGTGTATTTACAATCACGCACAGCGCATCTCTCCCTGACATTTGTGTACACGTTAGAGAGCAAAGAGACATTGGCGCAACGTTCATTTCACCACTTAAGCTGCAAAGGGGCTGCCATAGCATAGTGCAGTGTTTCCCAAACAATGAGTCCGGACCAAGCCCCCAGAACTGAGAGGGAGCAGTGAAGCGCATTGGACATGGTGGTCAATCATAGGTACTGCAGCTTATTGCGGCTGGGGCCAGATACACATGAATGAGCGAAAATGGTTTCGACCAATGGGCTCGACTCACGAGCTTGCGCACAGGGTTGCACGAAGGTGACACTACTGCGCATGCGAGACGATTTTCGTTACCTCTGTATTATTTTTAACTCGGTTCTGTTCCGGACCCAATGGGTTGTGAAAATAATCTGTAAAAAAAGTTTTAAGAAATACTGAAAATAGCATATCGTCTCTGTCGGGTCGAAACCTCATATGTCCAAAAACCTTTCAGGATTCAAATTGCCTTTTCCAAACGTTCTTGAACTTGAATGCAGCATTTTATGTTGAAAGAACTGCCCGTTCTGTGTAGAGATCCATGCCGTATGCCCGCATCTCTAGTAAAGGCAAGATTTCTTAATTGAGAGTGGTGTCGCGCACTGAAAAAAATAGCTTTGAGGAACCATTTGTGCTTCCTCAAAGATATTCGACTCAAAAAAGGTTCACAAACCATATATGAGGAAGATAAAGAACCATTCACTAGACCAGTGGTTCTCAAAGTGGGGTCCAGGGGTCCTTGATGGGGTTCTGGTCCCCAGCTAAATTAGTTAATGTAGCATCAAAGTCAGTTTAACCACTTTAATAATTAATAGGCGGCTATTTGAAAATAGCCGATCTACAAGCTCACAGCGCGTCACAATGCATCAGCTTGTAGATCAGCTATTTTAAAAAAATCGTAAACATTTTAACAACATAAATCTTGTACGGGGGTCCCTGGCACAATATATTGGGTCCGTGGCCAAATACATATTAATTTGAGGTCCTCAACATGAAAAAGTTAGGAAGATGGCTGATATTTCATACACCTGCTGTGTGTCCTTGCTCATTTCAATATCAAATGCACCAAAATCTTCAGGTGTCAAAGTTACCATGGCAACGGGCTCCTGTACAGACATGGCACCCAGAGGAGGTACAGTACAAAGTGTTGGTTCTCAACTTCTGGTTTGGGGACCACCACAGGGTCCAAATGGACCCTTACAGGTCAGTTACTTTGAGAGTGCATGGATTTAAGTTCTCGGTTGCCACGACTGATTTCAGTCATTTGGATTTAGAAGTCAGCATGTCTTCTATGGAAGCATGTTAAGTAGTGAAAATAGCCAATCTGCAAACATTATGTAGAATATGCCAAATATTTTCAAAATGAGTCAAAATCATTCGAAAATAGCCGATCTACAAGCTCGCAACACGTTGCGATGCAATGTGTAGTGAGCTTGTCACAACGTATTGTGAGCTTGCAGATTGGCTATTTTCGAAGAATCGAAGAATGAAATAGGGCTTAATTGGTTAATGTATGTGTTGAAATGATAATCCAAAACTGCAAGATAACTACAGTTTTCAAGTAATCGTGGTGGAGTAAAAAGTGCAATATTTGCCTCTGAGATGTAGTGGAGTAGAATCACTGATCATGTGTCACATTGCACCGGGCGAATTTTGCGAGGAACAGCAAATGTGACAAGGTAAGACAAAGGAACAACAATAAGCAGGCAGGTGTAATTCAACAGATGGACTTCCTCCTTTGTTGTAATCCATGTCTTAGATGGCTCAAAGCTGTCTTTTATTTTCATCTCCCTCTGAATATGGATCAGGTGGAATTGACAAATCAATCAGGCACAGTTTGCTTTCATCTGGTCAGTGAGAACAAGGCGGTAATCGGGTGGCTGTGATGACTGGCTCCTTGTTTTCCATGCCAATTGTGCATGACTGCTTCAGCTGTGCAAAAACCAAACCAAACTCATAAACACAACTGTGGAACTGAGAAAGGTGTGTGGGACTGGAAGCAGATAACCAAATCCTCTATATCAGTATAGTTCTCAAACTTTTTCGTGCCATGGACCCCCAAAGTCAAAGTGATACTGTATGTATTTGGCCGCGGATGATATTCCGCAGGTGATATTCTGGGCCAGATCTGACTTGTCTTGGTTTGACTTGATCTAGCCCCAATCGAGACGTCACTGATTGGTCCGGGTCCTGACTCTGCTTGCTGGGATCTCTGTCTCCCTGTTTCCTGTCTACCTACTGTACTATCAATAAAAGCCAGCAAAATAAATAAATAGCAGATGTACAAGCGCTGTGCACTTGTTGATCTACTATTTTTGAATAGCCAAAGTATGAAATGTGGATAAAGGTCTTAAAATTATTGTTAAAATTATATAGATAGTTAGAGATTAGATAGTTCATATGAGCACGGCTTTCTTTGCCATAATGAGGAAATCTACTTATATTCATTCCTCATATGACCAGCAGACGACTGGCACTGCAGTGGTTAAAAGGAGACTGTGGTAAATCTAAAGGCTACAAGTTTAATCCCCAAAAGGGACACATTGTGTCCATAATCATCATACAATGATGCTTTGTGTGCAGTCACAAAGTGTCCTTGAACAAGAGACTCAACTGGGCTACCTGCTCATTCTCGTTAAGAGCCTATAAGCTAAATACCCTGAAATGTAAATGATTTTTAATGGATTATTCCTCCTCGTCCGTTAGTGCAGCTGAACCTGTGCAGAAGAGCTCCCGCTGGGAACCACCAAGGTTAATTTCCAGTTCAATCGGAGCTTGATAAAAGGAGTGCACAACCAATTAAGCCGAGTGCTTGGCACTTTGGAACTCGTTTTAATGGAAAGCTACAGAGGTTCATTGTTTCTCAGGTAATACACAGGTCCCGGGGAGAGCAAAGCGAGGGCGGCACGCCACCCCAAGTTATTACACTTTGTGACTTTGTTTCCTTATTCACACGCTTAAAGGACTTCATTAGGGTTCTTTGGCTCAACCCCCCTCTTTAGAGAGCATGAGGCAGCAGCCGTCGCCGGCAAATAATTAAAAAGGCAGAGAAAACATTCAAATCGTCTCTGTCGGGTGGAAACCTCATTATGTCCAAAACTGTTACTTTTCAGGATTCAAATTCGTTTCGAACTTGCAGATCTGCTACTTTTTTATGCTTTTGTGTGACGAAAGTTGAATATTGTATGGTGGTGAAATCCTGACATCTTTTCAAGCCTGTTTCTAACAACACATTTTCACACTTGTGCCGAGGCGTCGCGGACAATTAACCAACTGACAGGCAGAACACCATCGGCCCCCAAGTGCCCAATAACAGCCAATGCCATCGCGTCCCAGCTCCTTAAAAACGGCTGCTTCCCGGATGCAGATAAAAACGTTGCCCGCACAACATCACACGAGGTATCCTCCTTATGTAGGGCAGCCAGTGTGGATGCTAACATGTCAGGACTTCACAACAGCTGAGCTTCAGGCGGCCATGGACAAACTCAAACAAGGGAAGGCACCAGGCCATGATTACATCCACCCCGAGTTTGTGACCCACCAGAGTGCAAACACATCTGCATGGCTCTGCTCGTTCTACTCAGCATGCTTCCGGAGGTCCAGGCTCCCAAAGATCTGGCGCCGTGCTGCGGTCATAGCCCTTCCAAAGCCAAACAAACCTGCTGAGGACCCTAAATCCTACAGACCCATCTCACTGCTCTGCGTCCCATTCAAGATCTTGGAGAGGATGATTCACAGCCGCATAGAGCCAGTAGTGGACCCACAACTCCCACGGGAACAGGCCGGTTTCCGGATGCTTCAAAACATCCATGAGGAAGTGGGGCCTGGCGGACGGAGCAGCATGCGAGTGTGGGGAGCCGGAGCAGACCGCTGAGCACATAATCACAGTCTGTCCCCTGTATAAACCACCCTCGGAGGCCGGCCTCTTCGATGTGGGACCCGAGACGAGGGCGTGGCTGTACACTACTGAACTGGACATCTGATGATGACACACGAAAGAAGAAGAAGACTTGTGCCGTCAAACGGGTGGGGACGGATTTGACCATACGGCACTATTTGACATTTCGGGGGTACCTGCAACGTTGTATGATGATTTACCATTCTGTCCCTATCGGGGGTAACTCGAAAGGCGCTGATTCGGCTGCAGCGGACTTCACAACAGCGTGGCCACTCACTTGCCGTGGCCACTTCGCTCGCCAGTGACTCTCGTGGCTCAAGTCCGCTTCAGACGGATATAGTCTATATACTGAACGTCTTGGGTTTGAGAACGGCACTTCCGCATTCCATATTATTTCAACTGTCTGTGTCTGTGTCGTTCTTCTCCTCTCCTCTATCTGTCAAGTTCTCTCTCTCTCAAAGCTTTTGACTAAATAATAACTACAATTGGAACACAGGTTATATATTCTGACATTTTCCCTCGGGGATGGATAAAATACCTACCTACCTACCTATAACAGTAAATTGTCTCTGTCGGGTGGAAACCTCATACGTCCAAAACTGTGACTTTTGCAGATCGACAAGCTCAAAACGCGTCACTTCACGTTAGATTTCGAGCTTGCAGATTTGCTACTTTTGATGCTTTTGTGTGACGCTGTAGAATGATCAAGTAGGGTGAATTTACGAAAATATTTTGAGATGGGGGTCGGCGGCCAAATACATAATCATTTTGGGGTCCTTGACATGAAAAGGTTTGAGCACCACTGATATAGCAACAAAATTTTTTCAGATGTTTTTTTCATATTTAGAATTGGCCTCAGATCTTAAAGGAGTAGTTCACCCCAAAAAAATCTTATTTTCTATCAATTACACACCCCATGAAGCCTTGAATTCATGGAGATTTTATTGTTTTGGTCGTATTCCTGAGCCAATAATTTGAATGGCCGGGTCATATGTCAATAGGAGACTCAGTAGGAGACTCTTTGAGTGACTCCGTCATCAAATAATAGAAAATAAGTCATTTGTTTGGGTGAACTGCTGCTTTAATGGGGTATGGAGATAGGAGGTTTCTGCCCGACAGAGACAACAGTATATAAGAGTCCTGCTGCTGACAGTGTGGGCCTTTCATCCTCTCTGGCCTGCCGCCTGTAGCTGTTAACCTTGTCCACGCGCTGGGACATCGCTCACGCTGAGCAGCAAGCTTTTATTTAGTTTAGCTTCTCCTTTTTAAAGTCATGTTGACAGCAGTTCCTTCACTGTATGACATACAGTGTAATTATGAACGTTTCTTTTACAACATCCATCAAAATGACCCTGGAGTAGGAGATAGGGGTTGAGAGCGCTTCAGCAAAGATGGACATTACAGTATATGGACCTGTTCAGGGATTGAATTGGTCACCTTTCACTATTATCAATCAGTCAATCAATTAAGCAGTAAATTAAACATTCATTCAATCAATCATGTATTCAGTCAAAACCTTAAAGGTTTCATGACATTCAGTTTTACAACACATTAAAAGTCTTTATCATGGTCCTTCAAACGTGTATAAAAAGTTTGAACTGAAGATTCCACTCCAGTGAGCTATTGCAGGTGTTTTTTTCTCACATTTCTAAAGCCTTTTCAACTGCAATGTCAAAAGTAATCTTTGCCTGTGGGTGTCGCTGTTGAGGGATTTCTTTGGGTGTAATTGAGTCATAAAATCCCCCAAAAAACATAAAAAATGTAAAAAGTGAAAATGAATGTCAGAACCTTTAATTTACACAATCCAGACTGTGTCCAACCTCCATTCATCTCTCTGGTTTATCATTAAATAATACATCTGAATTCTATCTCTCTGACTTCCCGGCCCTACCTTAAGCCAACTTTTAATATAGGATGGAGATCACACTCTGGGCCTGATCAAATATCACATGAAGAATAGATACCATGTGATAAAACTTTCAGCAAAGCATACTCGTGTCCTGTTTCCCTAAAGAGTGGTCTTTGTGTAGATAGCATGACGTTGTTGGACAAGTGCTATTCTGTTTGATGGGCCCTGACTGCACATCACACTGATGTAACAGCTCACAATGTCTGGTCAAGTCCACATGCATCATCAACGATTCTGCTTTGAGTCCAAGGCTGGAATCAACTCTGTTCACATGATTCATCAGTCCATTGGTAGAAGTAGTACGTTTTAAGTATGTTTTACTTAAGTAAAAGTATAGCGAACAATACCACAATGTAGAAATAGTCTTGTACAAGTAAAAGTTGAGAGAATTTTACAAAACATTTCAAAAAACGCTTTGATGCGACACGTTGTGTGCTTGAAGATCGGCCATTTTTTCGAATACATGAAGTATAAAATAGGGCTTAATTGGTTGGTGTTCGTTTTGTAATAATAATGAAATCTGCAAAGTAACTAGTAACTAAAGTTTTCAATTAATTGTAGTGGAGTAAAAAGTGCAATATTTGCCTCTGAGATGTAGTGGAGTAGAACTATAAAATGTAAAAATACTTAAAGGAGCTACACCATGAATTTAAAAAATAATAATAATATTTGATATCATATTGTTTATGTCCCTCAAACGTTTTTCAAAAGGTTTGAGCCTAAATCAAGCCTCAGATATACTCATTCCAACTAACTTCTCTCTGGCTTATAAAGCACTTTCACCTGCAATACCACATTGTCCTGTTTGGCACGGGGCGCTATTGAGCCAGTTTGTATGCATGTCATGTCCTGGTTTCTTGTCAAATTCTCCGTAACATACTCACTATGGGATATCAGCGCCTCCTGGCGATGAACAGAGCTACATACCATAAACTCCCGGGCCATTCATTGGCTGAGAAGGGTATGTCACGTGTCCGGTAGACCGGAACCGGCTTAAAGCCGGTCGCGTGACGTGGCTCATCCTCTTTCGCTTCTCTGCATGGCAGATGTAACACGGCTTAAGACATACTAAAACAAATTATTCTGAAACTATTCGATTTCTCCGGACTGAAACCAGCTTTAGCCCACAGCGGTGGTACTTGTACCTACCCACGGGTTTTTAGTCCTTAAATCCTTAGTTCCGCTCCCGCGGCTATCTTCTTCTTTCTAAACTTATCTTACTACTACATGTTTTCCTCCTCACGTGCTAGCACGGTCAAGCCAGAGTTAGCAGCTAGCTTTAGCCTAGCAGCTAAAGCTAACTAGCCTAGCTCTCCGTCGGTCGCTGTGTTAAAGCCTAGCTTAGCGTTAGCGTTAGCTTACTAGCAAACACTCGACGCTAGCCCTGCATTGGAGGAACCACATGGATGCGGGCTTCTGGATTACCACATGCAACCGAGACGATCCCCACGTTTCTGCATCTCCTGCCTGGCGCATCCCCGATGCGCCAGGACACTGCATTGACTCCCCACCCTGCACCTCGACAGCCGCCTGGCCAAGGCCAGGGCACGAGTCGGAGGAAGTAGCGGGGATTCGTCCTAGATCGGCGCGGCTCCAGAGACACCCCGCATCGCCGGCCCAGGGACCGTGCGTGGTGGCCCCACCACGTGCGTGCCCAGATCACCATGGGCCCTCCAGCAGCCCCGGAGCCTCCGAGCAGCGCAACCACGGCTCGCGACTCCACCAGGCTGCCACACCGGCCGTTGAACACGGCACTCCAGCAGCTGCGCGAGCTGTGCCTGGTGGGCCCAGCCAGGTACAGCCTACTAGCGGCTCTTCTTCCCCCTCCTCCCAGCCATCTACAAGGGACGGCAGTACGTCGCCAGAGGACAACAAGGGCTCCAGGCGACGGCAGCATGGACGAGGGGGAGAACGAGGCAGGAGCCTCTTGAGTGAGTTAGCCCAGACTAGCTACGTTAGCTGCTTTGCTAGTTAACATCGCTCCAGTCAGGCAGTGTTTTTATTGGCTTAACAACACCCAGCTAGCTTAACTAAGCAACAGGTTATTAGCGGTGCTGTTCTAGCTTAGCTATAGCCTCGCTAGGACTACACCAGCGTGTTAGCCTTCTCACTCTGTGTAACGAGTAACCCCGCTCGGGGGCGTCTAAAGACCGCAGCCGAGCCGGCGTTTTTACCACAAGGGACGAGGCAGCTTCCAGGTCCAGGTAGGCCCAGACTACGCCTCCTCCTAGCACCAGACAGCAAGGGCTGGCCGCCCTCCTGCCCCCTGCACCTCCAATCCGGCATCCAGGGAAAGGAGGCTCCAGGATGAGAACAACCGTGAACGGTTTCATCGGGTGCCATTTGTACACATGTTGTTTTTTCATACAATATGTTAAAACGTCTCATGCTGTTTACTGTTCCTGTGCCTACTTTTGTTTCATTTCACATGTTCCAAAGTACATTTGCACATTAGCAGACTCACCGGTGCACAGACCGGTTCAACACCCCCGTGTGTAATGAAAACGAATGTGTGTGTTTAAGGTACAATTTTTTTCTGCCAAAGAAAATAAATGTGTTACATGTTACAAACCAGCTCGTTATCTCACATGTCCTAGAACAGCAGAGAGCAGTGGAGTCAACGTACCGAGGGCCTCTCTGCTCCAATGTTTTCTATATAAGCCCTTAGCCCACAATAGCTGAAGCGCCCGAACACCGGTGTTTCAAAGATTGCTGGGTTAACAGCTGTGCTTGCAATGAATCATTTCATAAGCCATTTTTCATATGCTGGGGACGAGGACAGTGGCTTGTCAGGCCTCGTTGGACAGGGCCAGGAACGGCTCCTCAAGTGCCAAAAGACTGTAATGAAAACGAATGTGTGTTTAAAGGTACCATTATTTCTGCCAAAGAAAATAAATGTGTTACATGTTACAAACCAGCTCGTTATTTCACATGTCCTAGAACAACGGTGCAGTGGAGTCCCCGTACCGACGGCTTCTCTGCTCCAATGTTCTCATTACATGATGCTTTGAATCAATGTTGTTATCCAAATAAGCCCGTCAATATCTGCAGCGCCCGAATTCCGGTGTGGCAGATATTGCTGGGATAACATCTGTGCATGCAATGGATCAGTGTCATCATCCCATGAGCCCACAATGCCCGGGTACACCCGAATTCCGGTGCCCCGGACATTGCTGGGACAACATCTGTGCATGTTTTGGATCATATGAAGGGAATAAATCATTAGGAGGTAATAACAAAACCGACGCCACCTTTGTCCGCCAGAGGGCGCCAAAGCGCCAGTGGAACAGGGTCACGGCGGTTTTGCCTTCCGTCTCACAGGAAGCGATCAAGCGCCACTGTGAACCGGAAGTGCTTGAGTCAGAAAGAGCGGACCTCTGTCTCCGCCATTTTGGAAGGACAGACGACCCCTCAGCTGTCACGCCTCACAGGTTTCCATGGAAACAGAAGGCCTCGTCTGCCGCTGGAATACGACGGGGCGCCTCCTAAAGAGAGGATAACTTTGTCGACACTCCGCGCAGAGACGACGGCCGAGGTAGGCTTATTTCTGACGTCGGGTAATTTTTCCCGTGACCAGTCACGTGACTCCTCCGAGTCCCCCGGGCAAGCCAGCGTTACTAACGCGCACGGCCCCGCCTGTCCAATCGGCAGCGCCGTTGGTTTCCATGGGAACAGGCGAGCGGCGACGACGGACGAACCGAATGTTGAGCTCCGAACGGCCGATGACGTCATCAGCCCCCACCGACCCGTTCGCTCGGGGTGTGGAACAATGGAAATATTGCAAGCCGAATCCTTGGGTGTTGTTGCACACAATACTGAAGGGTTGCAGGCTGCAATTATCCACAAAAACCCCCATGACAGACAAAGTATTGTTTTTCTCATGCGTAGGGTCCAGCAGCCTCAACAAATATTTGAAGGTTTACAACTTTCGAATGTTTGATAACTGCTTACTGTTGTTTCACTTAGCAGCTATAGCCTCACTAACAACAACGCATAGCAGTGTTGTTTTTTAGTGCAGCACATGGCCAGCCCCGCTAAAAGCGACACTGCGGTGGCCACTATCACCGCTACCTTTCCACGCTCCCTAACGGGCGTTGCTCGTGCGGGTCCGTGGGATTACGTGACGACATCATTGGTCTCCATGGGAACGGATGCCAACATTGTCGTGGCTCATGGTGGGTTTAGCCTTGACTACAGCTTAGACTTCCAGTCAGGCTACTGTTGTTTTCACTTAGCGGCTGACTAGCCTTACTATCATCAACACTTGCAGTGTTGTTTTTTGGTACAGTGCTTAGCCAGCCACGCTAAAGCAACACTGCGGTGGCCACTATCACCGCTACCTTTCCACGCTCCCTAACGGGCGTTGCTCGTGCGGGTCCGTGGGATTACGTGACGACATCATTGGTCTCCATGGGAACGGATGCCAACATTGTCGTGGCTCATGGTGGGTTTAGCCTTGACTAAAGACTTCCAGTCAGGCTACTGTTGTTTTCACTTAGCGGCCGACTAGCCTTACTATCATCAACACTTGCAGTGTTGTTTTTTGGTACAGTGCATAGCCAGCCACGCTAAAGCAACACCACGGTGGCCACCTACCACCACGGCTCAGCCTCTGAACCTGTGCGGGGGGAAAAACATTGCAAATCATTTGAATGAACTGTTCAGACTGCAGCTTTTGCCGCAAACTGCCTAACTGAAGGGTTTTTCCCTTGGGTCGGGAGGCCTCACAGCAGTCCGCTGGACCACGTGACGACATCACCGGTCCCGTCGGAAACGTGCGCGTTCTCCGCGGGACTGGGTGACATCAGAGCCCCCCCCCCCCCCCCAACTCGCTTGCTGTGGCGCAGCTTGTTGGAGAGTTTGCAGTCCGTAACTGTTTACTATTCCGGTACTTCAGGGCGTCCGCTGGCCTAGCGGTCCAGGTGCATACCACATGCTGGTAATCCAGCCTGACAGCGCGTCGCAGGTTCGACTCCCGATCCCGACGACCTTTGCTGTAAGTGTTACACTGTGTGGGTACTGCTCTTTTTCAGTACGGCAGTGACACACTGTGGTTGTACTGGTCAGCTCCCCTGATCAACAACAACACACTGTGGTTGTACTGGTGTGTTTTCCACATGCCTTTATGCATAAACCTCCTATGTCAAACAAGGTGTTTGTTTCCGGATTTTGACGCCGCGTCTCTGCTACAGACGGTGCGTTAAGGGGATTGGTGGACCAGCATCGACCTCCGTCTCAGCAGACCACCTTCATGGGGATCTCGCTGGGCTAGACCAGGCTCACAGGCGTCTGTCCCGGGACGGGATAGACAGCTTTTGGGCCTATGGTCTTCTCGCGTGAGGCGACAAGTCACATACAGGCTATGCTTGCCGGCGGCGGGTCTCATGACTTCGGCCTTACACCTGTTTCGTTTAGACAAGCCCCACTTGTGACCCCTTTTTCGTGGATGCGGGGTCTTGGAGTCCCGTCCACCTGAGGTTATCAGAAGGTCCAGGTATCCCCACGGTGCATGGACACGATTAGACCGTGGTCAGACGCAACCCTTATGTCCAAAGGGTCAGAATGGGTGCTGTGGTCTCGCGGAAGGTCATTACCACGGACGTTAACCTCACTGAATGGGTGCCGTCCACGAGAGCCGCGCGGTCAAGGGGGTGTGGGGTCCCAGTCTACAGACGGCCCACATCAACTACTTGGAGCTGATGACGGTCTTTTCTGACGGTCAGACATTGCAAGGCTCGGTTTCGAGGTTGTCATGTCCTGTTCAGGACCGACAACAGCGCAACCTTGTGCTATGTCAACAAGCAGGGAGGCCTGGCCTCTCCGGTGTTGGACAAAGCTAGCTGGCGATCTGACGCTGTGGTGCGACGCGCGCCTTGCGTCTTTCAGAGCCTCACATGTACCGGGCCTCCTGAACAGCGGTGCGACTCTGTTGTCCAGGGGCATTTTTTGGTACGCAGATTGGCCTCTCCTCCGGAGATAACGAGCCAGATCTGGGCCAGTTTTGGCCGACTGAACTGCTTTATGCGTTCCCGTCACTGGAGTTGGTCCTCTCAACAATGGAGAGGGTCAGACTCCACGGACTGTCAGTGCCGCTGGTGGCACTGGCGTGGGGCGCATGGAGGTCAGGAATAATCCTCCCCTCTGCGACGAGCCCTGGCCCCTCCCCCCGAACAGAGATCTGTTAGGACAGGCAGGGTACGAGATTTTCCACAAGCGGCCTCAGGACCTAGACCTGTGGGTCTGGCCCGTGAGAGGGAGATTTTGACTTCGTGTGGCCTGCCCCCTGAGGTGGTGACTACCATCCAGGGCGCGAGGGCCGTTTCCACGAGGGCTGTGCACAACGATAGATGGAACATGTTCGTGTCTTGGTCTCTGGAACTATCACCGCCAGTGGTGGTTTTCCAGGCCCCGGTGCGCAGCATCCTCGTCTTCCTGCATGGCAGGTTGAGTCAGGGTCTGGTTTCTCGACGGTTAAGGGGTACCAGGCGGCCTTTTCCGCTTGTCACGAAGGTTTCGGTGGCATGACGGTTGGCCGACATCCTCTGGTGCGTCGTTTTTTGAAACGGTGCCAGGTGGGCCAGACCGGTTACTAGGCCTCTTTCCCGGCCTGGGACCTGGCGGTGGTACTGGGGGCCCTTTGCCGTCCACCGTTCGAGCCGTTTGAGTCTGTAGATCCGCAGATCGTCAGTTTCAAAACGGTCCTTTCAGTTGCTTTGTCTACAGCTAAACGGGTTAGTGACATGCATGCACTCTCGGTGAGTTCGGAATGCTTGAGGTTCTCGGGCAACAACAGGAGGGTTTTGTTTAAACCCAACTTAGCGTTTGCTCCCAAGAACGGGTTGGTGACCCAGGCCCCGTTTGAGCTGTTTTTCATCCACCTCCTTTCGTTTCAGCGAAGGATGAGCGGCTGCACTGTCTTTGCCCAGGGAGGGCTCTGAAGCTCTGCTGCCAGTGGACAGTGATCGGCCGGTCGTCGTCACAGCTTTTGTCTCCTTCAGACCATGTGGTCGGAGGAAGGCGGTGGCTAGGGCGACGCTTTCTAGATGGATCTTGGATGCCATTAGGCTGGCCTACGTCAGTGGTGGCGCTCCAGTTCCAGAAGGACTGAAGACTCACTCTACTAGAGGCATGGCTGCATCCTGGGCTCTCTCCAGGGGATTTTCGGTCCAGGAGGTTTGCGAGGCGGCAAACTGGTCGTCTCCATCGACTTTTGCGGCTTCCTGCAGCCTGGACGTGGCGGCGTCGTCAGTGACGCACGCTGTCCTGGGCGTAGCGGCTGTCTCTAGCTAGAGTGGGGGAGGTTTGGACAGGGTTTTGTTACCCTGTTTTTTCTCTCTCCTGCCTTCCTTCTCCTGAGTCCCCTCGGGACCACCCTGGTAGGGTCCCAGGGGAGGAGGCCCTGTTTCCTTGTGTTTTCACTTTTGGGACAGACTTGTGTCTGTTCATTAGTTCAATAAGGAAGACTTAGTCTGTCAGGGTCTACCTTTTTTTCTATATCCCGCACCCCGGCCCGGGGGGCCGGGGCTCCCGTGAGGCCGGAGGTCACGCCCGTGGGGGCGGGGCCTTACGGCAAGGGGGCGTGCGGGACTGGGAGGGTTTCCGTATGGCTATAAGCCCCAGGGGGGTTTATGAATCCCATAGTGAGTATGTTACGGAGAATTTGACAAGAAACTCGAGGTTACGAATGTAACCCCGGTTTCTTTAGAATTCGGAGTAACATACTCACCTAACACCCCTGTCTGTGTGCATCTGCATGCAGAGAGCGGTTGTTAAAGAGGATGAGCCACGTCACGCGACCGGCTTTAAGCCGGTTCCGGTCTACCGGACACGTGACATACCCTTCTCAGCCAATGAATGGCCCGGGAGTTTATGGTATGTAGCTCTGTTCATCGCCAGGAGGCGCTGATATCCCATAGTGAGTATGTTACTCCGAATTCTAAAGAAACCGGGGTTACATTCGTAACCTCGAGTTCTGTGTGGAAAAAGGGGATTTTTTTTTTGGTTAGAACTGAAAAACGGGAGGAATTGTTCCCAGACGTGACGTAGGGTGGGGGAACAAATCTGACGGACTGTTTTCAGACCAATTTACATGAAAACCACAGATAGCCTATGAAAGCCTGCATGCTCGAAGTCGGGTATTTGTTGGAACAGAAGAGAGGTGGGGGAGACCAAAAACACACAAAAATGAAGAAAAAGTTAAAATTCATGGTGTAGACCCTTTAATTTGAGTAAAAGTGCTGTACCTCAAATCTGTGTTTAAGACAAGTACGATACTTGAGTAAAGGTATAATTAGTTACTTTTCCACCACTGCTCAGTTGAAAGACAAACAGAAGTAAATTAACGGCCTACTTGATCATACAACAGCGTGACACAAAAGCATCAAAAGTAGCAGATCCACAAGCTCCAAACGCGGTTTCGAGCTTGTGGATCTGCTACTTTTGATGCTTTTGAATTTGAGTCCTGAAAAGTAACAGTTTTGGACATACTGTATGAGGTTTCCACCCAACAGAGACGGTATAATGAACGAGAAGATGTGAAGAGTCCATTTAGATTTCATCGCTGTGGCGCAGAAACCTTGGATCTCCGTACACCATCCTTTTATGGATTTTTTTCTTCATAAATGAATGCCCTATTTTACAATTCATCGTATGACAGTGATGCACAAAAGTATAGCAAAAATAGAAGGTTGGGAGTGGTCTGGTTATAAATATTTAATCAATGAAAAATATTAACAAGCGTTTGGGACTAAAATAGTAACTACATTGGATCGATTGGAACACAGGTTATTTTTTCCCCCATTTTTCCTGTCTTGGACATACAAGGTTTCCACGCAAGAGTGAAAATAATATCGTCTTTGTCAGGTGGAAACCTCATGTCCAAAACTGTAACTTTTCAGGATTCATATTCAAAAATAGCAGATTCACAAGCTCAAAACGTGCCCCTTCGTGACGTGTTTTATTACGACACAAAAAAGTCTGACTTCATCCCATTGTGGTCTTAATGGAGGCAGCACAATTTTTTCAACATTTTGTAATGCAGAAAATGGAGGTAATGGAAAAATCAATTTCTTTGTTGGAAAACGTCATTAATGGGGGAAAATGGCTCTTTATATCCACAGCAAATAACATCCTATTATCTCCAATAGACAGCAGAAATGTTTTGAAATCCACAGTCATCCCTTTTATTTTGGTGGAATTACGAATGTATTTTTTTAAGGCAGCATGAATATAGAACAGATGAAAATCACAGACTTATGAAAAGAAAAAATTACTGTGTTTGACACATTTTGAAAGATTTGTGGGTAACATTGTAAATAGCGCATTCATAACGAATACTTTTACTTTTGGTATATTGGATGACAATACATTTGTACTTTTGCTCAAGTAAAATTTTGAAAACAGTACTTTCACTTATAGTATATCGTCTCTGTCGGTGGGAAACCTCATATGTACAGATAAATTGCAAAAGTAGCAGATCTACAAGCTTGTGGATCTGCTACTTTTGATACTTTTGTGTGCCATAGGGCATTCATTTACGAAAAAACACAAAAAGTTACAATATGGAGATGAGAGGTTTCTGCCTGACAGCAACAATATACTCTGGGAAAAGTAAGTGGAAAAATCTTCTACTTCTTCCACCACAGCAGACAACAACGGAAGACCTCAGATGAAAGCAACCAAATTGTGGATATAGTCCAGTCAGTTTTTGAAGCGTCAAACAGCTGTAGGGAGAGAGTCAAACTTTTAGTTCTCTGAACAGTAAACTCTTGGGGGTTGCTGCAGAAGCACAGCATCGATTCAGCAAGTAAGCAGTATGCAGCAGGATCTGTTGATGTTCTTGACTTCAGAAGTACAGTAGGCTGAGAAACATAAAACCACATGATTCACCAGAACAGTTCAACTTGTTAGTTGTTTGTCAAACTCTTTGACAAAATCACACATTGTCAGAATCTGTTTTTCTGTACATTATTTTGAAGTGTTTTATGTTTTTGTACCTTATTGTGAAGTAATGGTTTCCTGTCTTCCCTTGTAGTTTGTCTGCCTTGACTCGCCTACTTTATGTGATTGTTAATTTGAGTCACCTGTGTCCTGTTTGCCCCAGCTGATCCCTGTGTTGAATGTCTTTGAGTTTCACCTGTGTCTAGTGTAGTTCCCTAGCTATATGGACCATTCTACCGAATTGGTTGAAATTGCAGTCCCACAATGAAAAAAATATTTTAAAAAACAATTAAGAAGTCAGACCTTACATGTGTACTAATATCATCTTATGATCTATTTAATCACAATACATTAATTGAGATAAAAAATATACTTTTTTTTCAATTTATTACATTTTGTTTTTAAATACATCCTTTATATTTATCTTAAAGGGAAGTTGAAATATTAAGATTGATTTTGTGGATTTTCTTTAAATTAAACAAACATTATATAAAAAACGCTGTCCCATGTTTTCATGTCACTACCGAAACACAACGAGTTTTAGTCCATAGGTGGAGCCTGGTTTTAGCCACACTCCCACACTTTTCACCAAGAAATGACATAGACTTCCTGTTCATCATTGCCACCTGGTGAGTAGCTAGTTTACTTCAGTCAGAAGTAATGTCTTCCAAAGTCTGAAAATCAGTGTGTATTTTTAAGGATTGTCACTACCGAACACATCATTTTTACAATTATAAACTCCTTTTGGGTTTTACTTCAAATGTGATGTTTTTTTTATCCATGTACAACTGCTCATCAAAGCTGTGTTTGCAAGCCATGTCTTGCCTAGCATTGTTGAGTTAAGCTTAAAACTAGCTAAAATTGTCACTACCAAAACAGTCACTACCGAAACATTATGCTCAAGTTTCGGTAGTGACATCATTGTTTCGGTAGTGACAAAATTGGATGTTCATGCTTTTGAGACATCAACAGCTTCAATAATGAATTACTATATTTTATTGATCATTTTTCATTATATTTCTAACATAAAGCAAACATATTCACTCATAACATTGTTATGAGTGAATATTTAGCTAAAAGAGTTAAGTGACGATGGCACCGCCTTGTAAACAAAATACTATGGTCACTACCGTAACAATACAGTCACTACCGAAACACCAGTTATGTTGTCAAAAATCAAAGATAGTGAGTTATCAACCAATATTTTATGATAATGATTGGTTAGGTGTATGTGTTATGTCAACAATGAATGTTTAGCAAAAATAGTTAAGTGACTATGGCACAGCCTTGTAAACAAAATACTATGGTCACTACAGTAACAATACAGTCACTACCGAAATAGTGCAGTCACAACCGAAACACCAGTTATTTTGTCAAAAATCAAAGATAGTGAGTTATCAACCAATATTTTATGATAATGATTGGTTAGGTGTATGTGTAATTTCAACTATCGTTAATTCTGAAATCAATATAATCAACTTTATACATTTTACAAAGAAATATAGCATTTAATTTTGATGAATCTTAAGAATTCAATATTAAAAAATATGTTAGAATATTCATTTTAATGTATTTAGTTGTATAAACCACCTACATTATTTTTTAGAAATAGTCTGTACAGGGGAGGATGAAAAAATAAATTAATACATTCATATAAGTATCTTTATTCTAAGGTAATTCTACATGTTTCGGTAGTGACACATTTTGGGAGAGGAAAGATATTCCAAAAGATTATGAAAATACAATATGATAATTGACTGTACTTTTACTAAATATGTGTCCCTTAGATCTGGTGCAACGTGAATATGGTCAAAGTCTTTCCAAAATAGAATTAAAATTTCACACAATTTCCAACTCTGAATTTGAACCAATTCGGTAGAATGGCACATATATTCATGTTCAGTGAGTGTTTGCTGGATCCTCTGTTCATTTAACCCGTGTTTGCAAAGTGCCCTCCGAACTTTCAGGCCCTGTTCCGTTGAAGCAGTCCATGAACTGACATATTTGAAGTCTTTAGCTACCTCGAGCATCGTCCAATGGTTCTGTCCTCCATGTTAAATGCCATAAGGCTACTTTAGTTTCCTTGGCATTGAGCTTCCTGCACTCCATTTGTTGTCCAAGTAGTTCTCTTCCTTTAATCCTTCCTTTAGTCAGTAATCATGATGGGGTGTACTGACTTATAGTCTTCCTCAAGACCAGTGTAAACCCCAGTGCCTCCTCCCTGCCACTGATTGAAATGGATATGTAAAGAAATATGCCGTTTGCAAAGACTGTAGACGGCTAAGTAAGATAATAAGATCTTCCTCTTTGATGTCCCTGCTGATATAAACAGACGGACAGACAGACAGACAGGTAGAAGGGGTCACGATACGGAATTCTGTTAAATGTCTGAAAGTTTAGCTTTTTGTCAATTAAAAGGAGACAGTGACATACTGGTAGGTGAGAGTTATTCTCTGAATAATGGAAGGGCTGACTCTCTGTCTCTCTTTCTTTCTCTTCCGGTATGCTGTGAGTTTGGGGGGGAAAAGTCTTGCCTTACTCCTGAATTCCTTTTGAAATGACTCAGAGGTGAAATCAATATACTTCCATTTACAGGGAAGGGTAAGTGTGTGCTTGTTTGTGTGCATGAGATGTGTGTCTATGTGCAAGTGTGCCTTTTGTACTGGCCGCCATCCAAGCATGTGCACGTGTCAGACACATGCACCAAATGACGCCTCTGGAAAGGAGAGAATAAAAAAAAAGAAAAAGAAGAATCAGTTTAAATAAAGTTTATGTGATCCCTTCCCTCCACCTCCCGGTGCGCTGCCATCGTGCATTTCTCTGCCTGGGTCCACGGGCACGGCTGACATTTATTGCCGGCGTAATTTGTGGGCGCCGAATGTGTGGGCCGTATCCTTTTAAGCAGACAAATGAGTCATGGGCGGAGGGTACTTATGATAACGTAGACGCACCCAGGGAATGTTCCCCGAGTGTTTCCACAAGGAGAGCAGGAACTTTTTATCTCTCCTATATATCTTTCCTCTTTTATATTTCTCTTTTCTCTCTTTGTCATATACACTCTTTTTTCTCCCATGAATCTCACTCTCTCACACACACACACACACACACACACACACACACACACACACACACACACACACACACACACACACACACACACACACACACACACACACACACACACACACACACACACACACACACACACACTTTCCTCATCTCTTTATCCCATCTCTCTCAGTGAGCTGTTTCCTGTCTGGTGAGCGGTGGTTGTGACCTGGTGACAAATGGTTCTTTTTCACTTCAACAACTAAGTGAACCATTGCCATGTCTTCTAATGTATTTCAGGGGTTCTAGATTTGTTTCCAAACACCAAGAGTTCAGAAACTTTTCAGGCCGGTGACCCCCCAAAATAATCATATTCGAACTGGGGACCCCCCACCCTGACAACCTCATTGTGGAAATAGCCGAACTGCAAGCTCGCAACGCCTCACACTTCGAGGCGTTGTGAGCTTGTAGATCGGCTATTTTCACAATGTTTGCCTCCTTCTTACAAATTTGGCAAATTTGGTATTAAAAAGGTCTTAAAAGTCCTTAAATTGTCACTTTAGAAATGTACAGATATACACTTATACTGTATGTTGGTTTGTTTACTGATGAGTGAGAAAACAATGTTGCACATTAAAGGGCAAGACCACTTTGGTAGAGGTTTGGGTTGCGTAGTTACCTTGCCATGATGTAATTCCAAAGGTGGACAAGAAATATGTCCGTATATACTGTATGTCCGTATATGTCTGTCCGTCCGTATGTCTGTCCGTCCGTATGTCAGAATCAGAATCAGAATCAAACTTTATTGTCACATCACATTACAGGTAATATGGGTGAAATTCTTAATAAACAGGCCCATTAATGCAGTTAAAAAGATAGGTAGAAATGGAATAGAAATACAGTAAAGTGCATTTAAGAGAGTGGCTAGTGTGCATAATAATTTAAGGGAAGGAAGTGTTCGTAATGGGGAGTCCAATTAAAACATTGATCAGATCATCTGTGCATTAAAAACATTGTTCAATGAGTTCAGTGCACAGTGTCCACGTGCTCAGTTCTCGTTCAACAGTCTTATTACTGCTGGATAAAAGCTGTTACATAGTCTCGTGGTGCTGCTTCCGATGCTCCTCCATCGCTTGCCTGGCCGTGGGTGCCGCAGCGACTTAAACAGACCATGGCTGGGGTGGAAAATGTCCTTGATGATGCTTCCGGCCTTAGCCACACACCGTTTCCGGTGTATGACCTGGAGAGGGGGAAGCTCACCGCCCACGATGCGCCGCGCCGTTCGCACCACTCTCTGTAGCGCCTTTTGTTCAGCAGCGGTGCAGTTTCCGAACCAGGCGGTGGTGCCACTCGTCAAGATGCTCTCGATGGTGCTGGTGTAGAAAGCTCTCAGGATGCGGGGGCTTACTCTGAACTTTTTCAGACGCCGGAGGCAGTAGAGCCGCTGTTGGGCCTTTTTCACCACCTGTGTGGTATGCGTTGCCCACTTGAGGAACTTAAAGTCATCGACCTGTTCCACTGCAACACCATTGATGTGGATGGGTGTGTGCTCTCTCTCCCGCCTTCTGAAGTCCACGATGAGCTCCTTGGTCTTACTGACGTTGAGAGCAAGGTTGTTCTCCTGGCACCACTGTGTTAGTGCTCCGACCTCTGCTCTGTAGGCCGTCTCATCGTCATTGTCAATCAGGCCCATCACAGTCGTGTCATCCGCATATTTGATGATGACATTGGAGCTGTATGTGGCTACGCAGTCGAAGGTGTACAGGGAGTAGAGGAGAGGACTCAGCACACAGCTCTGGGGGGCTCCTGTGTTGAGGGTCAGGGGGTCCGATGTAATGTTGCCCATTCTCACCACTTGACGCCGGCCCGATAGGAAGTCCAGTATCCAACTGCACATGGACGAGTGCAGGCCCAGTTCCTTGAGCTTTGTGTCCAGTCTGGTGGGGATGATGGTGTTAAAAGCCGAGCTATAGTCCACAAATAGCATCCGAACGTATCTGTTCTTCCCCTTGTCCAAATGGGTGAGTGCAGAATGGAGAGCCAGGGCAACTGCATCGTCTGTGGATCTATTTTGACGGTATGCAAATTGCCATGGGTCCAGTGTGTCGGGCAGCACAGAGCAGATATAGTCTCTCACCAGACTCTCAAGGCACTTACTGACAATTGGAGTAAGGGCCACCGGTCTCCAGTCATTCAGGCAGGCTACCTTTGAGTGCTTGGGAACCGGAACCACGATGGCTGATTTAAAACCAGAGGGGACCACAGATTGGGAGAGGGAAAGATTGAAAATATCCGTGAACACTCCCGCCAACTGGGCAGCACACACCTTAAGCTCGCGGCCAGGGATGCCATCGGGGCCGGCGGCTTTGCGGGGGTTCACCCGCTGGAAGGCCCTGCGTACGTCAGCCTCTACGATGATCAGAGGGCTGGCCTCCGCAGGTAGTGCAGGCAGTGGCAGGTTGCTGCTTCCTGGGTCCTGCTCAAAACGAGCGTAGAAGTTATTCAACTCACCAGGGAGGGAGGCAGAGGGACTCTCTGCAGATCTGGATCTCCCTCTAAAGTCTGTGATGGTTCGAAGCCCCTGCCATGTTGTCCTCACATCTCCACTCTCGAATTGGTCCTCCAGCTTGGCTGCATATTCCTACTTGGCCCTCCTGATGGTTTGCTGGAGCACTGCCCTGGTGTCCCCCAGATCACCCGATCTGAAGGCTACGTTGCGAGCGTGGAGAGCAGCACGAACCTCACTGTTGATCCATGGCTTGTCATTGGGGTAGATCCGAACAGATTTTTTCGGAACAATGTCATCTATGCACAAACTGATGTAGCACATGACTGTGTCTGAGAAGTCGTTGACGTTGTTCTCAGCAGCGTCTCGGAACATCCCCCAGTCCGTGTGGTCAAAACAATCTTGCAGCATAGGGTCTGATCGCTCCGACCATATCCGGACCTCCTTATTAACGATGGGCTCACGTTTCAGCCTCTGCTTGTAGACAGGCAGAAGTTGAATGGCGCTATGGTCCGACTTTCCAAAGGGGGGACGGAGGAGGGATTTGTAGGCGCCTGGGAAGGTGGAGTAGCAGTGGTCCAGAATTCTGTCACCTCTGGTGTTACAGGTTATATGCTGGTGGAATTTGGGGAGAACTTTCTTGAGGTTTGCCCTGTTAAAGTCTCCAGCCACCACAAAAACAGATTCTGGATGAGCAGTTTCCCTTTCACTGATGATCTTGTGGAGCTCTGTCAGTGCTGTGACTATGTGGGCCTTTGGATGGATGTAGACACCAATAAAGATCACCGCACTGATTTCTCTAGGCAGCCAGAATGGCCTGAGTTGGATCATGACAAGTTCCACATCTGGACAGCAGAGGGAGCAAATGGTCTTCACATCAGAGCACCAGGTGTCCCTGACGTATACACACACGCCCCCTCCTTGGACCTTGCCGGTCAGTTCCACTGACCTGTCTACCCGGAAGTGGGAGTAGCCAGTTAGCTTGATCGCCGAGTCTGGAACCCCAGCGTCCAGCCACGTCTCGGTGAGACAAACAATTCAATATGTCCGTCCGTCCATATGTCCGTCCGTATGTCCGTGGCAAGGTAACTACACAACCCAAACCTCTACCAAATGTCCGTATGATTGGCCAAGCTTCACGTGACACGTGACAATATGTTGTCACGTGTCACGTGACAACATATTGTTGCTGATTGCAACACAAGGATGCAACCAGTTACACTTTCAAAGGCACCACTCTCTTCACACTGGGTGTGATTTTTAGCGGCGCTAGCCGCTCTATACCTTTAGGTATAGAGCGGATATTATTAGCGGCGCTAGCCGCTCTATACCTTTAGGTATAGAGCGGATATTAGCCCTCTATACCTGGCTTTTGCGTCAACGTTCTGATTGGTCAGGCTCGCCAAGGTTCTGATTGGTCAGGCTCGCCAAGGTTCTGATTGGTCAGGTCCGTCAACGTTCTGATTGGTCAGGCTAGCCAAGGTTCTGATTGGTCAGGTCCGTCAACGTTCTGATTGGTCAGGTCCGTCAACGTTCTGATTGGTCACTATTCATGACATCACTATGTTACTATTCATGACATCACTATGATGTCATGAATATAGAATTAGGGAATATAGAATTAGGGAACTATTCATGACATCAATATTATATCATGAATACAAAATTAGATGGTTTATATAAACTGTAAAAGTCCGGAACATAAACACTCTGGGTACGGCTTATAATTTGTATAGATTATTTCATAACACATACATATCTTTCTGGTACCACATTTATACACACGCACACACAAAGTTTATTTTTTAGGTACCCACTCTATCAGCTATGACAGATCAGTTTTTGCCACTTACCTTGGAATGCATTTGGTGATTCGCTTCCAATGGCACTATTTAGTGCCACTGGAAGCCTTGAAATAAATTTACAGAGATTTAGTATTGTTTCTCTAGTAGAAACACATATCTATGACAAAATATATCAAAGGCGCCGCTACCTTCACACAGGTGTGATTTTTAAATAAATGGGAGCATAATTTACCAAAACGCATATCATGGTGATTGAAGGAAGACTTTAAACTAGCAACTGAAAGCATATAGTATTTATGACAATGTATAAAAAAAAACATCACATGGATGAACCTGGGACGTTTCATCAGTATTGTAGCCTGGGGTCGACAGGTGTTTCGGGTCTCGCAACAACATACACCCTCGCCCAGGTGACCCAGCCAGGGTTGATCAAGCCCCGACTTACGTCCCAGTAGCTACCTCTTAGTCCTCTTAGGGAAAGATAGGGCGACTCAATACGCTTCTACAGAACTACTCTGCCAGGACTGGGGAGAGGAGAGGCTCTGGCACGTGGAGGGACTTGGGTCTGTGGGTGGTCTCCTGGCCAGGCTCCTCCTTCGTCGCACCAGGTTCAGGACCTGAGCGTTGCACCAGACTCCCCCCGTTCCAAACATTTCCTTCTGGCGTGATGGTTTCTTGGGCCATGGTGATACTGCAGGCTCCACTTGCGTCTTGCTTGAATGGCCCTCCTAAGGTAATAAAGTCAAGTCTAAAGTTTGGCAAAAACCCACCCACTTCCATTGAGAGTTATTTCTTCTGACACCAGCAGGGGTAAAACAGTGAAACTACAGGCCATTCATATGAACTGTCACTTCCTATATAGACTCAATTTCAAAGGCGGATGCTGGGCCCTTGGTTGAATTGAGCACCAGTCAGGTGTCTATTATCATCCAATGCAGGTGTCTATTGTCACCCAATGTAGGTGCCTATTGTCACCCATAGGTGCCTATTGTCACCCAGTGAAGGTGTCTACTGTCGCCCAGTGCAGGTGTCTGGTGTGCATGCAAATTTTCACGCCAATCGGTCCAATGGTGCCGGCGATTATCTGTACACAGGAGCTTCAGCCGTACGGCCTGGTGGAGACAATAAAAACAAATTTAAAAAAAAAATGTTTTCGCTATTATGAGCTCAACCCCACGGTATGCATCACATAACCATATGGGAAGCGGTTGTTGTCCAACCCTAGCTCTTACTGGTCCATAGCGTTAGAAAGAGTTCTCCCGCTATGGACCAGAGGTAGTCCAACCCTAGGCGTTGAAAGTAAAAGGGCGATTGTTACAGGTGGTATATCTTGTGGAGTTTCAGCTACTATGCATCCCAGAAATATATAGCTTATAAGGCTTTGTAATTTGAAATTTGTAAGTAAATATGGTAACTCATTTAGATGTAGGCCTACGTAGGTTTATGGTTTCCCAAGGACTATAGCCGTTTCACTCATGATGCAATTTCTCTTTCTCTTTCATAACAGATACATGTGCCAGATAATCCCCACACCAAGAGAGTAAAAAAAGAAAAGACGTTGGATTGATTGATTGATGTACTTTATTTAGTAAGACATGAGAAACAGTACATGGAAGTACAATTCACAATACAAGGTTTCAGTCATTCAGTCCGACTTCACTGTATAGGCTACTATAGTTGCCTTTTCATAAATGATATATTTTTGTACTTAAACTGTCGTGAAAGTTTATAATATTTAGAGAAATTTAAAGTTTCAAATACAAAAGTAGTAGTAGTTTTGAAGGTTAGCATTAGCAAACTGGACATTTAGACTGAATGTTTCCTGTATCCTCATCTTGAGCTAATGCAGTGTTTCACCAGGTTTTATTTGTGTTGTTACTCATAAGCGTGCATCCGTTGTCCGTCAACAACACAGCAGTCTGTGCCTTGACTTCTGTGCGCTCACTGCGCTCAGTGCGCTGACCCTCTGACAGCCGCAACCCTATATTTATGCGCGACCAGCACAAACATTGTCGCATAGTTGATGACGTCTGTGTCCACTGGCGAACCACTATGTGCATGCCGCCACCTACAAGTGTACTCGGGCGCGTTAGAGCCTTGGCCAATATGAATGCTGGCCTTGCTGGGAGAGGCGATCCGCACTCGGGAACGCTTCGGTTCAATCGGACCCTAGTGTGAAGCCGCCCTTAGAGAGCACAAATGGACCCCATCTGTACACTCTCTGGATTTTTGGTAGTTTGTATAGCACTACCATCTGGATTAATAACTTTTAAGTCAATTTTCCTAAATACGATTTTTTTTCTGATAGACACTGGTAGGATTTGCATATATATATTTTTTTTTAAATCACACCCAGTGTGAAGTGGGCGGTGTGGTCACAGTGGTCATCAACCCTAACCCTAACCCTAACCTGGTGATTATATATATATATATATATATATATATATATATATATATATATATATATATATATATATATATATATATATATATATATATATATATCTGCTGTCCAGCCAGAAACTGCTAACTCCAAAACGCTCATTGTTCAGGAAACGCAAAAACAAAATATACGTTTTTCAGGAAATGAAGAAAACCTTATATTTTTAAAACAAAGCAATACTGCCTCATCAAAGTTGGTATAGTGACTTTATATATTGTCAGATACTTGCATGTGTCATTATATTATCAACACTTTAACCAAATCGCGGGTAAATCAACACTTTACCCAGCGCAAGTGGAGTTAGCAGTTTCAGACGAGCAGAAATCAAGCTGAAGTGGAGTTAGGTGTCCAAACAACAGTAGCTCCACTCGCTGCTGAGGGAGAGGTTTCAAAAGGGTACAAATTCTCAAAAGCTAACAATGGATCTCCAAGCTCACAATGCATCACAACAACGTGTGAATTAATGCCCTGATGCTTCATGCCACTTATTATATAGGCCTACAATAATAAACAGGACTTTAAATATTACAATAACTTCTGCAAAGAGGTAGTAGAATAGCGCGACAGAAATGCTATGAACGCCTTTCTTCTTGTCACATTGCTCTCCTCATTAAACACTTAATAGATTTTAGAAATATAATTACTTGTTTTCATAACATTAGCGTCAGTGCTAAGTTTGATAAACAGGTACACTGCATAGTTTTAACAGACTACGGGGAGCTTGTTTACGTGGTCCTCCTCCTCGTTCACTGCGCAACGCGCTCTACTCATGCTGTTGAAAAGCAGCGCTGTAGAGGAGAGGGGGGAGTTGTTTGTTTTTGACGGACAGTTTGAGGATCCAATGGAGTTGGGAGTTTTCGTCAGAGGCGCTTTTTAATACTTTTCATTGGTTCAAATGTTTTGATATTTTACACAGACCTAAAGGGTGTTCAATAGCCTTGATTTATGAAAAAAAAAAAAAAAACTGAAAATGGAGTTAGCTGGTCCTGGCTGGACACCGACGATATGTATGTATATATATATATATGTATAAATATATGTGTATATGTGTATATATGTATATATGTGTATATATATATATATATATATATATATATATATATATATATATATATATATATATATATATATATAGACTGCGCTGTAGACTATTGGCCAATCACGGTGCAGGATTGGTCAGAGTCCAAACCTCACTTATAGGTTTGGATTTTCTTTGGGGGCGGTTACACCGCCCCCAAAAAAAACATAGATGTGTATGCATAGTCCTATTTATAGGACTATGCACATGTGTCATGTGTCTCGCTAGCCAATCACAGTGCTGAATAGAGTCAGCCAATAGAGTCACAGTGCAGCTAGTGGTCATCACAGTGATGGAAGCTCACTTAAAAAAAAGTATAGATTTGCATTGAATGTGTAGGGGTTAGGGGTGTACAATGGGTGGCCAATCACAGTGCAGGGTTAGGGGGGTACAATGGGTGGCCAATCACAGTGCAGCAAATGTCAATGTCCCAACCTCACATATAGGGGCGGTTACACCGCCCAAAACATAATTGCTCCACTGATTAGAAATTGATAATTCAAAATATGCTCCTCATTGATTTTGACCACATTGACCTCATTGTACAGTACTGTTTGTTTTCCTTCCTGTTGATTTCGCTATTTTTATTAGGATTTTATTTAACCCGGACTGGATCCGCAGATCCGGATCCAGATCTTCAAATAGTAAAATCAACAGGAAGTTGACATTTTTATAAAATAAAATAAAAACTACTTGGTTTGGTGATGTTCAATACTGTCTGAATCAGCTTTGTTTGCGTTCCTTTACATACTAAAAGAGTGACTTTGAGAGCTGTTTCACTGCACAATGTAAGTCAATGAGGAGCATATTTTGAATTATCAATTTCTAATCAATGGAGCAATTCTTTTTTATTTCTTGTCCACCTTTGGAATTACATCATGGCAAGGTAACTGCACAACCTAAACCTCTACCAAAGTGGTCTTGCCCTTTAAGCTAATCATCTGGGGTCCCCTAAAAATAATTTGGGAACCACCCTGGGGGTCTGACCCCCAGTTTGGGAACCACTGCCATACGCTATGGCTCGGTTTCAGATAAGGTTCAGAACCTAATTTGGGCCCTGCTCAGGACAGTTTGTGGAACAGAACTATGAACTTTCCAATGTTTTCAAAGTAAAAATAGGAGCGGACCCTATTCACATGAACTGAAAATTCCACTACTGTGCGATTTTAGGCGTGTCAATACTGTCTATCTTGCTTGCACATTGGCATGCCCTTGGCGCAGCACTAGCTCTGGTCCAGAGTGTTAGCGAGTTCTCTCTAACTTCCACTACTGTGCGAGGTCTCTGTATAATAGACTTTTTGGGCAGAAAATGTCCGCCAGACGGAAATTATTTAAATTACCTGCGCCCTCTACAGATCTGGTCAATATAAATTACCATTGACAATTGAATAGTGCATTCATTGAATAGCCTTTCAACAACACAGTTGTGGAATTTTCAGTCCATGGCAATAGCACCCGCTCCTAAAAGAGCAATAGAGAGAACTCGATAACGCTCTGGACTAGAGCTAGCTCTGGACACACCTGAAAATCTAACAGACTCATTATTTATTTGTTTAGTGCAGCTGTGTTGTTTACTAGTCTGCAATGTTTTTAATCTGCTGTAGTTTTTAACCAGAACTGGAAAACCAACTACAAAATCAACCTGTGGTTTCAGACCCCTTTACTTTAACCACATGAACCATCGCCTCCCTATGCTACGGACGCCATGCTTGTAGGTCTGCTATTGTTGCCGAGTGGCGGCGACCGAGCATAAATTACTGTAAGCGTTACTCTGTGCTCTTTGTCTAACGCAATGGTTCTCAATCAAAAGGGGGTCATCCCTATGTTCCCCGGGTTCTATGTTTGCCCACTAAGGTTAGGGTTAGGGTTAGGTTTAGGTGTAGGGTTAGGTAAGCGGGGAACATAGAACCCGGGGAACATAGAACCCGGGGAACATAGACACGCTCCCATCAAAAGTAATCAACTAAATATACTATAACAACTGGTGAAACATTGGCCAAATTGTCAAATAATATAAGAAAGAGGTAAACATTGTGAAAATATTTTCACAATATTTATCTGTGGAACCGAGTAAAACGAAATGTAATGCCTACAACTCCTAGTCCCCAGTTCAAATACTATTATTTTGAGGGGTCTCCGCCTGAAAAGGTTGAGAACCACTGAGATAGACAGTGTGTTGACAATGATTGAAAACCTTTCCTAGACTCTTGACACAGTCAGACACATACTGTAATCTCTTCTCAAACGATGACAGTACCCCAGTGACGCAACAGAATACTCAACAAAATCTCACTGTTTGCCTGCAGCGAGCGAAGCCAGTCAGTGCACTATTGAAATAACAGACACACCATGCAAGCAGCTCTTAGCCCACAAGCACACACATAACTGTAACACTTAAACCAGTCCAATAATCACTCAAACAGCAGAGAGAAATAATAAGTCAGCCATTTAGGAGGGTCTCCTGCTGAGAATAGAATTACAACACTTTCTCTCTCTCTCTCTCTCTCTCTCTCTCTCTCTCTCTCTCTCTCTCGCTCTCCCTCTCAACCACATTCCTCCTCTCAACAGGAAAAGCATGTCAAGCAGCAAGTCAAACTGGTGTTCTCTTTTTAGCCAACAAAGGCTCAACATTGCAGCAATACACAGCTTCATGGCATAGATGTACAGTATGTGTGTGTGCGTATGTACGTACGTACGTACGTACCTGTGGTGATGTTTAGATTCGTAGCTATTGATACTGTATATCGTCGCTGTCGGGCAGAAACCTCTCATTTCCATATTCCAACTTTTTGTACTTGATCATACAACAGCGTCACACTAAAGCATCAAAAGTAGCAGATCTACAAGCTCGAACCTACGCGTTTTGAGCTTGTAGATCTGCTACTTTTGCTATTTTTTTATTTGAATCCTGAAAAGTAATAGTTTTGGACATGAGATTTTCACCCAACAGAGACGGTATGGTTGCAGATAGCAAGAGATAGCACTCAATTGGCTGTGTGCAACTGTACTGCAGACAGAAGAAGATGTATAAAAAGTGTGATATGGGAGAGACTCAATGAAGCTAAAACCATTTTACTCACTTTATGCATGAAAAGAGCGATTTGGCATGATGACTAAATTGGAAGAAAACTCGAGGTTACGAATGTAGCCCTGGTTTCTTTAGAATTCGGAGTAACATACTCACTATGGGGATATCAGCGCCTCCTGGCGATGAACAGAGCTACATACCATAAACTCCCGGGCCATTCATTGGCTGAGAAGGGTATGTCACGTGTCCGGTAGACCGGAACCGGCTTAAAGCCGGTCGCGTGACGTGGCTCATCCTCTTTAACAACCGCTCTCTGCATGCAGATGCACACAAACAGGGGTGTTAGGTGAGTATGTTACTCCGAATTCTAAAGAAACCGGGGTTACATTCGTAACCTCGAGTTTCTTGTCAAATTCTCCGTAACATGCTCACTATGGGATACATAAACCCCCCTGGGGCTTATAGCCATACAGAACCCTCCCAGCCCCGCACGCCCCCTAGCCGCAAGGCCCCGCCCCCATGGGCGTGACCTTTGGCCTCACGGGCGCCCCGGCCCAAGGGCCGGGGTGCGGGATATTTGGAATAAAGAAGACCCTGACAGACCAAGTCTGCCTTATTCAGCTAATGAACAGACACGAGTCTGTCCCATAAGTGAAAACAAGGAAACAGGGCCCTCTCCCCTAGAAACCTACCAACGGTGGTTCCGAGGGGACTAAAGAGAAAGGAAGGTAGGGAAGAGAACAAAGGCAGGATAACACAAAAACCCCTAACTAGAGCCAGCTGCTACGCCCAGAACGCCCAGAACAGCCCAGGCTGTAGAAGGCCGCAAAAGTCGAAGGAGACGACGAATTTGCGGCCGCGCACACCTCCTGGACCGAAACTCCTCTGGAGAGGGCCCAGGACGTAGCCACACCTCTAGTAGAGTGAGCCTTCAGTCCTTCTGGAGCTGGAACGCCACCACTGACGTAGGCCAGCCTAATGGCATCCAAAATCCATCGAGAAAGCGATGCCTTAGCCACTGCCTTCCGCCAACCACCTGGGCCGTAGGAGACAAAAAGCTGCGATGACGACCGGCCGACAGCCGTCTTCTGGCAGTAGAGCTTCAGAGCCCTCACTGGACAGAGACAGTGCAACCGCCCATCCTCCGCCGAGGCGAAAGGAGGCGGATGAAAATCTACCAGCTCAACCGGTGTCTGGGTCACCACTCCGTTCTTGGGAACAAACGCCATGTTGGGTTTAAGCAAGACCCTGCTGCCGTCTCCCGAGAACCTCATGCACTCCGAGCTCACTGAGAGCGCATGCATGTCGCTGACCCGTTTAGCTGTAGTCAAAGCCACCAAAAGAACCGTTTTGAGACAAACGATCTTCAGATCCACAGACTCAAAAGGCTCAAACGGTGGGAGGCAAAGCGCCTCCAACACCACCGTCAGGTCCCAGGCCGGGAAAAGAGGCCTAGAGACCGGCCTGGCTCGCCTGGCACCGTTCATAAAACGGCGCACCAGATGATGTCGGCCAACCGTTATGCCATCGAAACCCTCGTGACAAGCGGAAACGGCCGCCAGGTACACCTTCACCGTCGAGAAAGCCAGGCCCTGATGCAACTTGCTTTGCAAGAAAATGAGGATGCTGCGCACCGGTGCCTGGAAGGCCACCACCGGCGGTGACTGCTCCAGACCCCATGCCACGAACATGTTACATCTGTCGTTGTACGCAGCCATCGTGGAGACGGCCCTCGCACCCTGGATGGTAGCCACCACCTCAGGGGGCAGGCCATATGAAGTCAAGGTCTCCCTCTCACGGGCCAAACCCACAGGTCTAGGTCCTGAGGCCGTTCGTGGTAGATGTCGCCCCCTCCCTGCTGTAGCAGGCTCCTGTACAGCGGGAGGGGCCAAGGATCGGCGTAGAGGAGAGGCGTTATCTCCGACCTCCACACGCCCCACGCCGGAGCCACTAGCAGCACTGACTGACCCTGAAGCCTCACCCTCTCTAGTGTTGGGGGAATCAGGTCCAGTGGCGGGAACGCATACAGCAGTTCGTCCGGCCAGTCGTGCGCTAGGGCATCCAGGCCCAGGGAAGGGTCCCCCATCTTCACAGAGAAAAAGTGAGAGCACTTCGCGTTCTCTTTGGAGGCAAACAAGTCGACCTGTGCCCGGCCGAACCTGGTCCAAATCAGGTCCGCCACCCACGGGTCGAGGGACCAATTCTCATACCGAAGTCTGCCCCTGGACAGCAGGTCCGCTCCGCTGTTCAGGAGACCCGGTACATGCGAAGCTCGTATTGACGCGAGGTGCGAGTGGCACCAATGCGTCAATCTGCACGCCAGGCTGTCCAACACCCGGGAGCGCAAGCCCCCCTGTCTGTTGATATAGCACATGGTCGTGGTGTTGTCTGTCCTGACCATGACATGACAACCGCGCATGCGAGCCTCGAAGTGTTTGAGAGCAAGATAAACCGCCATCAGCTCCAGGTAGTTGATGTGGGCCTCCCGTAGACTGAGGTCCCACACTCCCCTGGTCGAGCGGCCCTCGTGAACGGCCCCCCAGCCCGACAGGCTGGCGTCCGTGGTGATGACCTTCCGTGACGTCACAACACCTATACTGACCCCCTCGGACAGAAAAGCTGCTTGTGACCACGGTCTGAGTGCTTCCACGCACCGTGGAGGTACCAAAACTTTCAGAGAACCCATAGTGGACGGGATCCCGAGAGCCAGCATCCACCTCTGAAAAGGTCTCATGTGGAGCCTGCCCAAACGGACCAGGTGTATAGCCGAGGCCATGAGACCTGCCGCTTGCATGCATAACCTGTAGCTGACTTGACGCCCCACTTGAAAGGACCTCACACAGGCCAAAAAGCTGTCTATCCTGTCTTGGGATAGGCGTGCCATGAGTGTGTTTGAGTCCAGTAGGATCCCTATGAAAGTGGTCCGCTGGGTCTGGACCAACACGCTCTTCTGGGCGTTGATGGTGAAACCCAGCGACTTCAGGTGGGAGATGGCCACATTCGTATGTTGCGTCACCTCCTCCCTCGAGCCCGCCGCCAAAAGCCAGTCGTCGATGTAAGTCGACAGACGGATTCCCTGCCGCCTCAGTGGAGCCACAGCCGCGTCGGTGCATTTCACGAACACCCTGGGGCTCAGAGACATTCCAAAAGGGAGGACAGTGTACTCGTACACCCTCCCCTCGAAACCGAAGCGCAGGAACTACCTGTGCGGTGGGTAAATCGGGATGTGGAAGTAGGCATCCTTGAGATCGATGCTGGTCCACCAGTCCCCCTGGCGGACCGTCCGCAACAGCGCTGCCGTTGTCAACATTCGAAAGTTGAAAACCGTCAGATATTTGTTGAGACCCTTCAGGTTCAGAATGGGTCGTACACCCCCCCCTTCTTTTTCACCAGAAAATATTTCGAATAGAAACCCAAACGGTTCTGGTTTGGAAGCACTTCCCTGACAGCGCCTTTGCTCAAGAGGGAGGCCACCTCCTCTCTCAAAGTGTTGGCTGCTGGACCTTTGGCCTGGGAAAACAGCACTTTGTCTGTCATTGTTTTTTTTTTGGAAAATTGCAGCCTGTAACCCTTTTGTATTGTGCGCAACACCCAAGGATTTGGCTTGCATAATTTCCATTGCTCTACACACTGAGCGAGCGGATTGGTCGATGACGTCATCGGCCGCTCGGAATGTGTGTGCGTTGTCATGGGAACCATTGACGCTGCTACTGGTGACAGCGGTGCTAAACCCGAGGGTCCCGCTAGAGACAGTAGAGGTACTAACGGCCTGTCCGGAGGACTCGGCAGGGTCGCGTGACTGGGCACGGGGACCCTCCCCGACGTCAACACTCGGTTCGTCCGTCGTCGCCGCTCGCCTGTTCCCATGGAAACCAACGGCGCTGTCGCTTGGACAGGCGGGGCCGTGCGCGTTAGTAACGCTGGCCTGCCCGGGGGACTCGGAGGAGTCACGTGACTGGCCACGGGAAACATTCCCGACGTCAGAAATAAGCCTACCTCGGCCGTCGTCTCTGCACAGAGTGTCGACAAAGATATCCTCTCTGTAGGAGGCGCCCTGTCGTATTCCAGCGGCAGACGAGGCCTTCTGTTTCCATGGAAACCTGTGAGGTGTGACGGCTGAGGGGTCGTCTGTCCCTCCAAAATGGCACTGACTCAAGCACTTCCGGTTCACAGTGGCGCTTGATCGCTTCTTGTGAGACGGAAGGCAAAACCGCCGTGACCCTGTTCCACTGGCGCTTTGGCGCCCTCTGGCGGACAAGGGTGGCGTCGGTTTTTCTATTACCTCCAAAAGATTTATTCCCTTCATATGATCCAAAACATGCACAGATGTTGTCCCAGCAATGTCCGGGACACCGGAATTCGGGTGTCCCGGGCATTGTGGGCTCATGGGATGATGACACTGTTCCATTGCATGCACAGATGTTATCCCAGCAATGTCTGCCACACCGGAATTCGGGCGTCTCAGGCATTGTGGGCTTATTGGATAACAACATTGATTTATTGCATGCACAGAGGTTACCCCAGCAATGTCTGGGACACCGGAGTTCGGGCGTCCCAGGCATTGTGGGTTTATGTAATGAGAACGTTGGAGCAGAGGTGCCCCGGGAACGGGGACCCCCCTGCTCCTCTGCTCTAGGCCACGTGAAATAATGAGCGGGTTTGTAACTTTGTAAATTTAAGACATTTATTTCTCCCAGAAAAAAAGGTTGCTGTACACAAACCGTGTTTTGAACACACACATATTGTTTTGAACACACACATTGCTTTGCACACAAAAGTCCACATTTTGCACACAAAGTTTTTTCGCGCTCGTGGAGCCGTCCATGACTCTGTCCACCGAGGCCTGTAAAGCCACTGTCCTCTTCCCCAGCATGAACGGCCGAGGGTGGGGCTGAGCCGGTCTGTGCACCGGCGATAAAGTGTCACTTACCCCACGCACCACGGTGAGGCTTCCCGCTGTTGCGACGTGGAGGCCTATTGGTGTTAGATGCGGGTTGTTGGTGGGGTGGAGGTCTGGCCCGCCTGTTCCCTACCTCGCGAGTACTCTCCTTTGAGCTCGGCCGAGCCGAGGAGGACCGGGAGGTGTTGGCCTGTCCACGGCGAGAAGAGGAGGAACGTCCTCTGGCCACTGGCCTTTCGTTGCGGGGCCGGGAAGACGGTGGGGGGGCTGGTTCCAGCACGCCGGCCGCTGCTTCCCTCTGTGCCTTCCTGGACTCCGTCGAGACGTGGAGGAACTCCGAGGCGCCCGCAAACAGGTTATCTGGACGCAAAGGGAGTGCCATGACGCTCTTTTTTGCATCGGTCACTTCTGCTCGGAACTCAGTGAGCTCGAGCCACCGAGCACGTTCAATCGCTGCGCTGTCCGCCATGGATTTTCCCGTCCATGCTGTAGCGTGGCGAGTCACTTTTATGGTGAGCTGCTGAAGGGCTTCCAGCTCCTCAGCGTCGTCTCCCCACTTTTCCTTCAGCTCGGCCAGGCGCCGCGCGGTCGAGCCCTGGAGGATGGCCACCATGCTCAGCGCGCGAGCCGCCAGCGCCGATGACTTGTAGGCTTTTTTCAGCGCCACGGAAATCGCCTTTTCCTTGGCCACGGTGAAATGAGGCTCAGGGGTGAGGGCCACTGCCTGTCGCTGGTCCACGATGCCCTGGGCCAACACGTGGTCCATGGGGGGGCAAGCGATGAGACCCATCGTGGGAGCGCCCACCACGTCGAGTGGAAAACCCAGCCTCGCAGGCTCGGAGTGGTTCTCCCAGGTGGACATGAGGACCCTCGTGAAACCTAATGGCTGAGACTGGTTCCTCGCGCTTGGCGGGGTCGGATTCCAGCTCCTGCGCGGACGGCCAGCTGGGCACCAGGAGACTGCCTGAAGATTCCATGTCGCCGTCCCGACGTGGAGTGGAGACGGCGGCCTCCTCGGAAGGCTCCTGGAAGGAGGGTAGTTCGCCCTCCTCTTCCCCCTCCTCCATGCTGCGGGCACTCTGGGGCGCCGGGGCTGCTGGAGGGCCCATGGTGGGGTGCAATACGTTAGTCCGACAGCGCATTCCTCCGACAGCGCAGTGCTCCGACATTAAACAGTAAACCCGAACCAAACCCGCACCCTAACCCTAACCGCACGCGGATGCCACATAGTCGGAGAAAAGGTCTGTCGGATTAACGCATGCCTCCCCCATGGTGATGCATAAGGTGGCCTGCACCACTCACATTCCCCGGGCCGGTGTCGACTGGAGCCGCGGTCGGCGACGGGACGTCGCCTTTTCCATCATGGAACTCTTGCGCCCTTGCTAGGCGGCAGTCGAGGTGCAGCCTTGAGAAGAGGGCGCAGTCCTCACAACGTCCCGGTGCCTTCGGGTAATGCCTCGCCGCATAGGCATGGTGGAGGCCGAGGCAAGCGATGCAGAACCCATGGGGGTCGTCTCCGGCGATCAGACGACGGCAGACCTGCAATCCACAGGCACGTGGAGCCTCCATTGTTTTAGCTAGCGTCGAGTGTAAACAGCTAATGCTAAGCTAGCTAGGCTAGACTGTAAGCACAACGACTAACGGGGAGCTAGTTAGCCTTTAGCCGCTAGGTGGGCTAAAGCTGGATTCTGTCCGTTTTAATGGTAAATATATATATAGATTACGTTCTGGTATGTCTTAGCTGTATTCATCTGCCATGCAGAGAAGCGAAAGAGAATGAGCCACGTCACGCGACCGGCTTTAAGCCGGTTCCGGTCTACCGGACACGTGACATACCCTTCTCAGCCAATGAATGGCCCGGGAGTTTATGGTATGTAGCTCTGTTCATCGCCAGGAGGCGCTGATATCCCCATAGTGAGTATGTTACGGAGAATTTGACAAGAAACCATGGGGAAAGCGCCTAATTAGATTTATGTGAGTCGGAAAGAAACAGGGAACCTGAAGAAAGTGTATGTGTTCAATCTCGGTATACTTGTGAGAACATAGTCTATCACTGGTAAACATATATTAACATTTTACTGTTCCAAATTGGAGAAATTTCACTTTAAAAACCCCTATATGACTCAACTCATAGACATTTCTCAGAACTTTGAACTTTCATCTAACAAACATCTTCATATGATATGTTTGTTCACTTTCTCAATGGAAACCAGGTGAGAAGGTCATAGTCTATCACTGGTAAACATATAATAACATTTTGCTGTTCCGAATTGGAGAAATCTCATTTAAAATCACCTATACAACTCAACAGTAAAGGCCTTTGCAGAGAGGGTGCGATTTTCTGCACGGAAAAAACGGACAATATCATTTTTTAAATGAACACATGGTTCTCAATGACCTCATGCAAACCCCGTGCGGCGATGCGATGCGATGCGATTTTTTCAATCGAACCCAGTTCGATTTGTGCGTTTTTTCGCATGACGTAAAAACTGATTGACTAATCGCACCCTGTGTGCAAAGCCCTTTACACAGACATTTCTCAGAATCAGAATCAGAATCAGGTTTATTGTCACATCACAGGTTTACAAGGTAAAAAAGTGGGTGAAATTCGTTTTTGTACATCACTCCCATCGCAACGTTAGATTCCGTAGAAAGAAGAGTGGGGAGAGAGAAGAAGAAGAGGGGTAGGGGGCAAGTGGGAAGGAGATCAACAAGAGAACAATAGAAGGCCAAAAACAAGTTATCTACATATTTACAAAGTACCTGAGATAAGAGACAAACTAAGGTGCCTGAGCATAGCAGCAATGTATGTATACTGTGCATGATATACTTATAGACGCTAAGGTGCTTAGAGAGAAAAAGAGCGCAATAATAAAAAAAAAAAAAAAAAGTTTGTGCGTTATACATGTGGATTAAGGTGCAGAGGGTCAGTGCGTGTTCACCTAAGGGTGGACTGACCCTGGTATAATCCGCAAGTAGCTCCATGAGGGAGAGCAACAAAAAGTAATCTTTAGCATTTTGACTAAAGCTTTTGCCACAAAGTGTACCGCTAAAGGCTTTCCTCTGTGTGTATCAACATGTGTTTCTTAAGATTAGCATTTTGACTAAAGCTTTTGTCACAAACTGTACACCTGAAGGGTTTTTCGGTGGTATGATTCCTCATAAGTCCAAGTCATTTCCTGGTATAATAATCCACTCCACAGGTGTGTTCAGGAAGAGCCAGAAAAGTCTGCAACCAGCTGGGCAGTACCGCCTGTTGTCAGGCTGCTGAAAAGGGCTCATGCTTCATTCAGCATTCTGACAGCAGCCGGGTTAAAACTATTTCAGAACCTGGTGGTGGAACTCTTGATACTGCGGTAGGTCCCCTTGCCCGGTCGCGGTCGTTGTAGGGTTCTGAACAGTCTGTGACTTGGGTGGTACTTGTCCTTGATGATGCGCTTGGCTTTGACCACGCACCGCTTCTTGTACAGATCCTGAAGCGCTGGGAGCTCGCTTCCCATTATTCGCTCTGCCGATCGCACTACTCGCTGTAGGTTGATCTTCTCTCGGGCAGTGCAGTTCCCGTACCAGGCCGTGATGCAGCCTGTTAGGACGCCTTCAACCGAACTGTTGTAGTACAGCTTGAGGATGCGCTGTCCTACTCCAAGCTTATTCAGGCGGCGGAGCCAGTACAGTCTCTGCTGAGCCTTTTTCTTCACGTGTGTGGTGTGCGTCTCAGAACTTTGAACTTTCATCTAACAAACATCTTCATATGTTTGTTCACTTTTTCAATGGAAACCAGGTGAGAAGGTCCCTATGTGCCCACAAGTGAAATACATTTGACAGATCGATGATGTGTGCGGACCATTTTCCTGCTCCTCACACTGGCACTTTTTATGGTTGGGTTTATAGGTTATGGGATGTTACTCTTAGCGTTGGGTTAACGCTGGGTTACATTTAGGGAGTTTAATCTTAGGGTTAGGGTTGGGGTTGGGTTAGGTTTAGGGAGGTTAATCTTAGGGTTAGGTTAGGTTTAGGGAGATCAAGGTTGGGTTATGTTTAGAGAGGTTAATGTTGGGGTTAGGTTTAGAGAGGGTAAGGTTAGGGTTAGGTTAGGTTTAGAGAGGTTGAGGTTAGGTTTAGAGAGGTTAAGGTTAGGGTTAGGTTTGGAGAGGTTAAGGTTAGGGTTAGGTTAGGTTTAGGTTAGGTTTAGAGAGGTTAAGGTTAGGGTTAGGTTTGGAGAGGTTAAGGTTAGGGTTAGGTTAGGTTTAGAGAGGTTGAGGTTAGGTTTAGAGAGGTTACGGTTAGGGTTAGGTTTGGAGAGGTTAAGGTTAGGGTTGGAGTAGGTTTAGGGAGGTTAATCATATGGTTTGGGTTGTGTAGTTATCTTGCAATGATGTAGTTGCTCTGTTTATTTTCAAAATGGTCTCCTTTTTTCCTTACATTGCATGGTGAAACAGGTCTCAAAGTTACTCTTTTAACGCACTAGAGTTTCGGGGGGCTACGCCCCCCTCAACCCCAGCCGCGCACGGGGCCCAGCGTGGCCGTGTGTAGATTGGGGGACCCAAATCGCCGGAGTAAAACTGTGGAAAAGTTTTTTTGAAAAAGGAAAAAATTTGAAGAAATTATATTTGTTATGTTTCAGGGGGTCCACAGGGGGTCCGCGGACCCCCTGCTGGTCCACTGACCCCCTGTGGAGTGTTGGGACGCGCGGGGACACCCCTGGAACATTGCGGACCATTTTGGTGTTTTTTTTTTTTTCATGAAGGTGGTTGCTTGTTTCTGGCGCTGGCTGTGCAAACCTGGCAACCCAGCGCATGCTGCCGGTGGCGTTACACCAGAAATGGTTCCTGGAGAAAATGGTGACCAAAAAAAATTTTTGGAAAAAAAGGAAAAAGCCCCCGCACCGGCTGCCTGCTGTTGTGGTGATTAGGTCGTGCGCACGGTAAACGGTACGAAGCTGCCTCCCCGTCCGTTTTGTCCGACATTTGGTGAGTAGAATTAATTATGTTGCGCGGTGGAAAAGGTGTAGTGAGCAGTGAGATGTCCCCTACGCGAGGCGTAAATTCAGTGCGGGCGCCGTGGCGAGTCAGTTGGCGACATGTGGTCTGGCGGTGCGTTGTTTATTCGATAACAGAGCTGTGGGGTGTCGCCACCGAGGGTGCGGAAGTCGGTCGCCATTTATATAGTTAGATAAACAAACACAAACAAAGCGGATTCCGCCAATATGTAACATTACAAAACCCAACTGCAAAGCTCTACCAAATTACCATTTTGCTTTACGGTTGACGTTGGATTAGGATTGTGTTGGGTTAGGTTTTGCCTGTGATTAGGTTTAGGGTTTGGTTGGGTTATCAGGTTAAGTAAATGGAATTTTTAATTGGTTGTGATGTTAAAATAATAATATTAAAAAAGTGTGTGTGCGAACATGCATGCATGCATGCATGCTTGCGTGCGTGTGTGCGTGTTAATGCATTTCAGTGTGCATGTGTGTGTTTGTATTTTAACACATTGACTGCCAAGGACGTAGTATTACGTCATCTCAAATCCAAAGCTTTACTGCTAAAGACGTAATATTATGTCATCATGGTGTTTTTAGTGATTACGCAAGAGGGCGCTCTTCGCCAACCTATGAATCATGCCTTGACTTTGAGAAAAGGATCCGCCCGGAAATGAAGTCACCTAAAACATTTTCACCCGGTCCACTACAATGTTATCAGACTTATAAATACATTTATCTCCCATTTCTTTTCCCAGATTTTGTTTTTGGTGAAAACAAGCTATATTCAACTGCCGATAACTACAGATCGGACGATCGCGGTTACAATGTTTGTTTGTTTTTTTCGGTGGAAAGATGAGAGACTTGTCTTTCTACGGAGACATTGTTTGTTGAAAGAAAAACTCTGTGGATCGTCAAAAAGACTCAAAATAAGGCAAAACACGTGGCAGCGGCAGATTAATTAGTTAATGAATACCTGGCAATGAATGTGTTAAGTGGAGTGAACTGACTCACTGTTCTTGGAATGAACTGTCTCCCAGAGTTGTGATTGATAGGTACCAGGAAGGATTGCTCACCCCCCCCCCCCCCCCACACACACACTCACACACACACACACACACACGTATCCATCCATCAGGCTATTACTGTACATCTCTGATGCAGGTGCAAACGCATGCATACACGTATTAACGCCACGCTAAAAGTTAGTGGGAAATGTTCAATGATGAGTCATGAAACTGGTGGAACAGATCACCGACGATGCAGTTGCCATGGCTCTTCACACTCACTGCCCTCTCTCACCTGGAAGAAGTGCTCAGATTTTTTTTACTCTTTACAGTGGGGTGGTGCGGATGGCGTAGCTAGCACATCGTGGAAGGTGAGCTTCCCTCCCTCCAGGAAATGGAGGGAGGGAAATTAACGCCCTACTTGATCATACTACAGCATCACACAAAAGCATCAAAAGTATAGCAGATGCGCAAGCTCAAAACACGATGCGATGCAATGCGTTTTGAGCTTGTCCATCTGCTACTTTCGCTTTTTTTTTTTTTTTTATCCTGAAAGGTTTTGGATATGTGAGGACAGAGACGATATGAGAAGTGCTGTGTAGCCAAAGCTCAGCGTGTCATCAAGGAGACTCACCAGTCACCCCAGCCGTACACAATATGTTCACACCGACACTGCAACCACAGCCAGGCAAGCTCTACGGTTGTATCAAGAGCCACATACCACCAGATTTCTGAACATTTTCACTTGGCTATGTCATTAGACTGTTGAACGAGCCCTGAGCACGGGTTAGGCCTGCCACACAGGGTTACTTTTTTGACAGTCTCGCGTAGCCAGACAACTATTTCACAATCTCCGAATACTATATAGAGTCTGGAACTACAACTCCCGAAATCCGCTTGAGGAAACTGGCACTTCCGTTCACGAAAATATATTTTAAAATATCTTTACATTTTCTTTTTTAATTTCCATTTCTGCTAAGCAGCAAGCTAAATATACTTAGATGATTTGTATTTATATTAGGATAAATTTGCGCGACTGTAAAGACGAAACGGAAGTGGGGAGGAAGCTTCACATCCAGTTTAAATTCTAAGCATGATCAGAGCTTCCGAGTCCCAGACTGTATGACCGGAAACATTTGAAAATTGTGGGAGGCAACAGTCTGGTCATGCAAGACTACTTTTTTGATGTCTCACCTGCATGTGAGACTATTTGCACGAAGGCCTCCTATGTTCTATAGCTGGTACTGTTCTAATGCTGCACCTCATACATCTGCTGCTATTTTTAACTTCAT
>NC_139946.1:18182697-18327697 GCF_963454915.1 Gymnoscopelus microlampas
AAGTTATGGCCCGGATCATGCTCTTTGTCATGGCCCACTCGGAGCAATGGTCTATACCCCCTGGTCTGGCGCCAGATCGGTTTGCCAGAAGCTCAGACATACATGAACCGTGCATGGGCCAGCTGTAAAGGGCCACACTGTGCTGACCCAGTGATGAGCCAGAACAGTGTTTCCACTGCTGGCCCAAACATGGGTCGCCAGAACAGGGCCTGAACAGTGTTTCCACAGCTGGCCCAGACATGGGTCACCAGCACAGGGCCTGAATAGTGTTTCCACAGCTGGCCCAGACATGGTTGGCCAGCACAGGGCCAGAGCACTGTGTCCATACTTGGCCTAGGCATGGTTGGCCAGAACTAGCCCAGAACAATGTGTCCATAATTGGCCCAGATATGGGTCACCAGCATAGGGCCAGAACACTGTGCCCACAGCTGGCCCATACATTTGCCAGGACAGGGCCAGCTGTGGACATAATGTTCTGGCCCAAAGTTGGCAAAGTTATGGCCCGGATCATGCAGTTTGTCATGGCTCGCTCGGAGCAATGGTCTATACCCCCTGGTCTGGCGCCAGATCGGTTTGCCAGAAGCTCAGACATACATGAACCGTGCATGGGCCAGCTGTAAAGGGCCACACTGTGCTGACCCAGTGATGAGCCAGAACAGTGTTTCCACTATGGAAACAGGAGCACCTATGAAAAAAGTCAACTGTAGAAGTTAAGATGGGGTGTGACAAAGGTCTTATTTAGGGGGGGTTGTGCTTTAGTCAGGCTCTCTCCTTTAATCAAGCCATACTAAATGCCATACACAGGCTATAATTGACTAAGATAAAATAAAAACAAGCATAAAGTTTTCTGCTTTTTTATTATTAAACTGCAAACCATGTGAGGCAAATGCGTGTATGAACAATGCAGTCAACATTTGGAATATGTGAACAATGCAGTTAACAAGAAACTGTAAACTGAAAAAAAAAGTAGTGCTTTTTTGCTGAAGTGACGGTCCTCCCTCGCCAAAATTTAACTCACAGAATTTGACGTTCCGAGTCAACAAATCTCATCATGTCCATTATACATTTCCGATGTGACAACTGTGAGTCACAAAGAACTGTACCAGGAGACCCTCATCCACGTACAGTAGCTCGCACCTCCCTCAGAACCAAGGTTCACGCAGAGATGGCAGACCTCCTCCACGAGGCTGTTGTAGATGCTGTTCTGGCCATTGTCAGAACAGAACTGATGAGATCCGAGTCCTGAAATCAAAGCAAACATAAGAATGTTGTTCTTTAGTCAAGTGGCTTAATTATTGGTAAAATAGTAAATAAATAAAAACCTGTGTAAGAAAAGAGGGGGGAAAACGCAGCATCAAAGTAAATTTATTATTTAGGCTTGTATACCCAAGGGATGCGGTGACCTAGTGGTTAAGAGGGTCAGGCTTGTTACCGAGAGGTTCCCAGTTCGACTCCCCAACACGACACTAGGTATGAAAATCACCGGGTGATTAACAATCCTGCAGGGTCTGGCAAGAAATAAGTTACTGCAACTTAGTCCAAACCCTGGGTAAATAACGATTTCTTCCTCTTCCTCTTCCCAGGAGTATTTATTTTTCTATGTGAAAAGAACTTTGTATGTGCTTTATAAATAAAGCACTTAAAAACTTAAGCTAGTGATGGTACACCATATTATCAATATTGGCAGACATCTTAAGTAGTATATTAAAACACAATTCCTACATACTGTAGGCTATATGGGGGGGGGGGGTAAGTAATTTTTGGTGGTGCTACCTACTGAAAAGTTAAGTGGCACCAGTGAAAAAGTTACGTCTGGAGCCGTGACCCCATCCCAGAACTAACTGTATCTACGTAAACACACCATGTCTTTCTAGACAAGACTCACTCTGCATTGGAGCTCCTTCACATGCGCCTGTCTCTGTCTCTTCTGCCCCCACCTCCACCTGACGCTGAAGCCCTGAAATCAAAGCAATCATGAGAATGTTTCTTCAGTAATGTGTCTTAATTATCAGTGCAACGGTAAATAAAACCGCAGTAAGGAAAAATAAATCCATTTTGTTTAGAACAAGAATTTGGAACTAAAGATGAGATGTGGTCATGACCAAAAGCACAGGTACAAGCATAGATATAAATACCTAGATGCCTCATCCGGCAATGGCCGATGGACATTCTCAGTAATTAGCATACATGGTCGGCATTTTTGTTTCTTGGAGAAACTGGCCAATCACCGCGGGTCTTTCCCGTCACATGACAGAATCTACGGTGCGCTTGATGTGCTGCAGCACCATGCCCTGAGTGCACTGAAGAAACAACCCCAGAAGTCCCTGGAAAAACAAGGCTTTGATTGGCCTGTAGTGTCGCCGGCCATTGTAAAACAATAATGGATACTTCCGTGTTACTTCCTTGTAGCCGTCAAGGAAAATCTCATAAGGAAGTGTCATACATCACGTGGTTGCGTCCATAGAGATGCGCCATGACACTTTCGGTGGCATAACATCTACCAGAAGTTCAGTGAATACATTGCAGTGGATGAGAGCCTTCTGGACAGCTCGTATCAAACATTATTTTCTGAACGAATGCAACCTTTGTGTTTTGTCATGAGCTCAAAGACTGGAGTCCTCATGCACGCGCAGTCATTATCATACCTTCAGTGTAGAGTAGGCTATTATTTTAGAACACACCCCTCTAATTCCTCTTATTCTGATCAATCTGATTTTCTCATTTTCGTTGCAAGTTCAATATATTTCGCCTTCACATCTGCACAACTTGATGTAAAATTGTTTCTAAAACAGCCTGTTTGAAACAATTTGTCTATAGCGCCGCTGATACTGTACAGTATCAATTAGACTATCTTAGATTTATTCAATCATTTGACATTATATCTTAAAATCTATAGCCTAGTTTGACTATCGACCCAACACTAATACTGATGAGCTCAGCCACTTATCATTATTCTACTGATGCTCTGCGAAGAGATCAAACGTGACATGTTTAGCCTAGATGTTGGTCCGATCGTTAAAGTTGATATTTGAATTAAAACGTTACTTTGTTTAGCTGAACATAAGCTGGCATATATTGCAGCTGTTCTGCAAAAAGGAATGGTCAAAACTACCCAAAAATATGTGAGCCAAACTTGTGGAAACATATTCAAAAATACTTTTTTCAATAGGGCTGTAACATAAGAAAATGTAGGAAAAGTGAAGCATTCTGAATACTTTCCGGACTGACTGTACGTAAACACCCCATCTTTCTAGACAAGACTCACTCTGCATTGGAGCTGTTTGAGAACCCCCTGTCTCGGTCTCTTCTGCCCCCACCTCCACCTGACGCTGGAGACCTGAAATCAAAGCAAACATCAGAATGTTTCTTTAGTCATGGGGCTTGATTCTCGGTGCAACGGTAAAAAAATAAATAAATACAATAAAATGCAGTAAGGAAAACTGGAGGGAAAAAAAAGAAAAAACAAATCCATATTGTTTAGAAGAAGAACTTGGAATTTAAGATAATTTAAGCTCAGTTATTAATGGCCAGACAAGACCCCTATTCCAGAATGAACTGTATCAATGTAAACACACCATCTTTCTAGACAAGACTCACTCTGCATTGGAGCTGTTTGAGAACCCCCTGTCTCGGCCTCTTCTGCCCCCACCTCCACCTGACGCTGGAGACCTGAAATCAAAGCAATCATGAGAATGTTTCTTTAGTAATGTGTCTTAATTCTCAGTGCAACGGTAAATAAAACAGTAAGGGAAAATAAATCAATTTTGTTTAGAACAAGAATTTGGAACTAAGGATGATGTGCTCTGTGCTGAAGTGTGGGTCATGACCAAAAGCATAAGGTCACAGGTACAAGCAGCCGAAATGAGTTCAGTCACCCGAAAGACTTGGAGTACTGCTACTGCTCACTTCTTTGTGTCATCATTTCCAATTTCACTTGTTTATCCTGTATGAGTCATCTCTGATTGGATAACATTGGTATCTGACCATAACATGCATGTTCTGTTTACTAAACACCTGGAGACAGGGAGACCCCTGTTACTGAACACTTCATAGTAATTATTGCCATCCGAATATAGATATGTTTATCTTTTAATAAACAAAATCACTTACTGCACAATTCTTTAAAAAATAGCAGTAGCTATAGAATAGCAGTGTTCCTTCATGATTGACTAAATTAGCTTCTCAATTCTATATTGTATGTCCCAGCAAAGTTGTTAGAAGCCAATTTAAGATAAGGGTTAGCATTAAACAACAAACAAAAAGGGTTTTGTGTGTGTGTCTTCCCCGAGTAGAACTGAAATTCTTACCAGTTGGATTTTGAGGTCGGGGCTATTTTGTAGCCGCTTCTCCAGGTTTTCTAGGGATTGGGTATCAGCTAATGGCAGCAGATTTGGTTCAACACCTATGAGAATGAGAAAAGCTTTATCACATCACAGGTTTGCAGGTGTAAAACAGTGGGTGTATTTCCATAAAGAAAGGGAAGAAGATGGAGCAAGGGGAAGAGAGAGAAGATACATTTTAAAAAACAACAATGCATCTACATATTTACACAAGAATAAAGTAACTTTATTCTTTTAAGCCTTAGTCAATTTAAGACATTTAATGAATAGAGTAACATCCTCGCCTTTATTCCAACAGTCGATTCATTTGTGGATTATACAGTGAGCTGCACGTTTTAATTGTTTTCCTCCTTTTTAAAAAGGCAGTGAGCTTGTAGATCGGCGGTAGTGACGTGGCGCATCTAGTGAAAGCCGGAATTACACAATTTACATGTAAATAGGAAGTAAACGAGGGGGGGGAATGGCGTTCGGCCACAGATGGGATTAAAGCACTTCTTTATTGAAAAATATGAACTAATACATTGCACAAATACTCTGGACACCTACTTAACATTTGGGGCAAGCACCTTATGTTTTGCATTTCTACATGTTTGGAGACATACAGCTCCAGGTTTTACCGGTGACATTTCAGGGCAAACTGGGGGTGTGGTCACTAAGACTCTCGTAGATACGAAAGTAAAAGTCAGATTTGATAAAATACATATACGATAGTCTTGATCTAAGGCTTTAGTGAAGCCACACTTTAGAGCGTTTGTCACCACGGTCCATATTTCAGTGACAGCATGCCTGTTGCTCACTCGCATCTAAACGCGGTGTGTGTGCGGTGCAGCGTAAATGAGTCACGCAGTCAAGTTAGATAAGTCCTGACAGATAGTCAAATACGTCTTTGATGATATATATGCCTTGTTTGAACGATTATTAGCACACCAAGGAAAAAGATAGCGCAGAGATGCAACAGAATCAACCAGATTGAACTTACTTGCTGTGAAAATAACAGCTGCTGATCAGACAGTAATGAACTTCTCCCATGCGCTGGAGTCATACAACCAATGACAATCACAGCCCTGCAAGGAAAGAAATGTTTGATTAACTAACAATACAGTATATTCAAACTCTAATTTTGTTTACAGTTGTCATATTACAATTCACCTTAAAATAAGTTATAAGTAGCTATATCATATCAGTGGTTCTCAAAGATTTCCATGTCAATTGTATTTGGCTTCAGATTTGAAAAGGTTGTGCGCCAAGGAACCCCACAAGAGAAGTGTATTTACACCTGGAGGAACCATCTCTAGAAACCCACTTTAAGAACCAACACATTAAATGTACAGTGGTTCTCAGGTGGGGTTCAGCAGGGACCCTCAAGATTCCAAATGGACCCTTACAGGCCTTTAACTCTGAGAGTACCAATTGAACCAAATGGACCCTTACATATCTGTAACTGTGAGTGTACACATGTAACCAAATGGACCCTTACATATCTGTAACTGTGTACACATGTAACCAAATGGACCCTTACATATCTGTAACTGTGAGTGTACAAATGGAACCAAATGGACCCGTACAGGTCTGTAACTCTTACAGATCTGTAAGGGTCCATTTGGTTCCATGTATACTGTCAGTTACAGACCTGTCAGGGTCCATTTGGTTACATGTGTACACTCACAGTGTACAAATGGAACCAAATGGACCCTTACGTGTCAGTAACTCAAGAGTGTACCAATGGAACCTTACCTTTGACTTGCTTATTAAAAGTCCCCCCTGGCCTACAAAGCCCTGCAATATAAGTAAAATAAATATAGATTATTGAGGCAACTTCATGATAAACAGTAGAAAAGGCCACACACCTATGTATTCTATATACAAAAGGCAAGATACTTTTGTTTTAATAGCATGTTGTCTTTTAAAACGTCCAAACAAACGGTTTGTGTTTACAAGGAAATACCTGTTACACTACAGGCTAACTAACCAACAGAATCTTACATTATGTGCAGCATATGTTGAGTCACAACGTTATTTCTCAACCATTAATGTTCAGACGTGATCTAAATAATTATAAATGCATAAACATACCTCTTTTTGCTGTTCTGTGTTCTGTCGACGTCTCCCAAAGACAATCTCAGTCACAGCTGCTGCTGATTAGACCAGCTGAGCTGGTTATCTCATGCGCTGGAGTCATGCAACCAATGAGAGCACAGGACACGGGGGTGTGTTCTGAGGGACGACCAATGAGCGCAGGTTTTATCGGTTGTCAGGGAAACCATCACGACCAATCACCGCAGGCTCTTGTCTCTCAGGCAATGGGAATAGAGTAGGAGGGTTTTCACTTTTTGGCATCAAAATATACTTCAGTACTCAAAGTAAAAGTACTCATTATGCACAATGTCCCATTTTACAAGTTATCATGTGTATAAAATCCTTTGGAAATAGCAGATCTACAAGCTCACAACGCGTCACAAAGCGATGTGTTGTGAGCTTGTAGATCACAGTGGTGTAAAGTTAATAAGTGTATTTACTCACTGTACTAAAGTAACATTTTTAGGTATTTTTTTTTTACTGGAGTATTTCCCATTCTCAATACTTTTACTTCTACTCCACTACAACTTAGAGACAAATAATGTACTTTTACTCCACTACAATTATTTGAAAACTTTATACTTAGTTACTTTGCAGATATAAATTATAATGAAAATAGCAGATCTACAAGCTCACAACGTGTTGCATTGGCGCCGTGTTGTGAGCTTGTAGATCTGCTATTTTCAAACATTTTAGTACTTTTACTATTGATACTTTAAGTATTTTGATGCCAATACTTTTGTACTTTTACTCAAGTAACAATTTGAACACAGGCCTTTTACTTATAACAGAGTAAAAGGCTCTGTCATGTCATTTAACTGGGGACCCCTGGAACCCCCTCAACCCAGTTTGAAGGGTCCTTGATGATCTGCCTTACTTTTTACTGCATGTAGAGACACATATTGGTGTGGTGGGTGATTTCGGTAGCTTTATTGTTTAATGATTCTTGTGAGTTGTTGTTTTTAACTTTTTTTGTGATGTGTTGAATGTGAGAACTGATTCAATACTGTTAAACTGTCCTTGTTATTAAAATCATTCAGACTCCTCAGGAGGAACATGCGCTTTTGGGTCTTATACTGACACTCAGCTTCAGGGAGAACCATGCATGTCCACAAGTGGTCAGAGAGCGCTTGTCACCTGCATATTTAAAGAATGACAGTCCATTGTTATTGCATGTGATTTTGTTTGTGTTTATGGAGAAGAGAATGTGGCAAGACACCCTGTGGGACCCCGGTATTTAAAACAATATTACAGGATGTCAAACCATTACATGCTGGAGTCTGTCTGAGTTACAGACCCATGTGGAAACCCCTCAAAGGAGGGTTTTGAGTTTTGATTTATTCATAGTTGACAGCCAATCAGGAGTCCAGTCCCACATGTGTGGGTTCTCAAAGCCTGTTATGGAACAGGTGTTCAAACTCTGAGTCAGGTGTCATTTTTTACAGAGACAGCCGTGTTGCAGTGCCGTTTTGGAGTATAAGAATTACATATTTTCATAAGGACTTTGTTGCTTAGCTCATGTACAGCTGATGTTCAGGATACTGGCAAGTGCATGTGAGTATCAGTTCCACGTACAGTTCCATTGGAGAGTGTCTGCACTACTGTTTCTTCTTCAGGAGTGTTTGTCATCACTGCCATTCACTTTGCTGCATTATCCACGTTACATTCGTGGTGAACGGCTTTGTGCAATGGAGCGAGGTGGGCCACCTCCCACTCAACCCCGGCAAGACTAAGGAGATGCCGGTGGATCCCCGAAGAAGCAGGAAAGGTCCCACCAGTACCCAGCATCATCAAAGGAGAGTCGGTTGAGCTGGTGGACAGCTACAAATTCCTGGGCGTGCACCTAAACAGCTCGCTTGACTGGTCCGATGATGCCAATGCACTGCACAGCAGAAGAAAGAGCAAGCTCTTTTCACTCAGAAGGCTCAGAGGGTTTGGGGGGGGCGGGCAGGATCGTGGGTGCCCCCCAGGAGGGGGTGGAAGAGGTTGCCATGGTGCGAAGAGCAAAGACATCCACATCCAAAACACAGCCAAATCTGGCAAACAGATCTGGCCCAGATCTGGCTCACTTATGGCAAGCCGGTTCCGGCATGACAAAAAAACGGACCGTGCGAGGCACCGCGCTACGGGCGCTAAACTGTAGTCAAAATAAACTAAACTACGTCGCTACTCACATAAACAAAGGTTCTTATGCGTCCTTCAATGTCGGAAAGTGTCAGAACTCTTAGCACATCCCCATTGACTTTCAGTGGTAGTGTGCTGAGTTACGACATGACATGGTAGTTCCGACATGGCATGGTTTGTTTTCTGCTCAAAATAGTCTATTTTACAGTGTGGGTGGGGTGCTGAGAGGTTACCCACCCCGGAGAATACACTTTCAAGGTCCACATGTCGAAGAGGGGTGCATTTCTCCTTTCCGACATGTCGCCTTTCCGACGTTGACGAACCCTATACCTAGCCCTAACCCTAACCCTAACCGCACGCGGAAGCCACTAGTCGGAGTGGTGAGATGTCGGAATGGAGAGTGAACACCGTCGAAGAGTCCTTGAGCAAGACTCTGAACCTTATTGCTCCTGGTACGCAGGTTGCTGCCTTGCAGCCTTTTTAATCCAAGGGACTTGGATAAAAAAGGTGCCATATAAATGCACCATTTACCATTTAGGATTCAACACATCCAAGCCAAAGAGACCCCATATATGGATATAGCTGACCTGTTTTGACATCACAGTGTGACTCAACCAGCTCAGCAGAAGGGTATACATGCCAAAACGCCCATGTGCAAGGGCTCATGTGCATGCACCCATGTGCGCGAGATCGCCCTTTAGGGCTTGTTAATTATAAGGCTAATCTGGGCCAAATAAGCCCATAAACACATGCAGGCCAGATAGAAGTAAGGCTAACCTGTGTGCCAGATACAAAAATAATAAATGAAATGAACCCAAAACACATGTGGTCCAGATACAAAAATGCATAACGTGGGCCAAATGAACCCAAAACACCTGTGGGCCAGATACAAAAATGCCCAATGTGGGCCAAATGAACCCAGAACACATGTGGGCCAGATACAAAAATGTCTAATGTGGGCCAAATGAACCCAAAACACCTGTGGACCAGATACAAAAATGCCCAATGTGGGCCAAATGAACACAAAATACATGTGGGCCAGATACAAAAATGCCTAACGTGGGCCAAATGAACCCAAAACACCTGTGGGCCAGATTGTAAAATGCCTAACGTGGGCCAAATGAACCCAAAACACCTGTGGGCCAGATACAAAAATGCCCAATGTGGGCCAAATGAACCCAAAACACATGTGTGCCAGATACAAAAATGTCTAACGTGGGCCAAATGAACCCAAAACAAGTGTGGGCCAGATACAAAAATGCCTAACGTGGGCCAAATTAACCCAAAACACCTGTGGGCCAGATACAAAAATGCCCAATGTGGGCCAAATGAACCCAGAACACCTGTGGGCCAGATACAAAAATGTCTAATGTGGGCCAAATGAACCCAAAGCACCTGTGGACCAGATACAAAAATGCCCAATGTGGGCCAAATGAACACAAAATACATGTGGGCCAGATACAAAAATGCCTAACGTGGGCCAAATGAACCCAAAACACCTGTGGGCCAGATTGTAAAATGCCTAACGTGGGCCAAATGAACCCAAAACACCTGTGGGCCAGATACAAAAATGCCCAATGTGGGCCAAATGAACCCAAAACACATGTGTGCCAGATACAAAAATGTCTAACGTGGGCCAAATGAACCCAAAACAAGTGTGGGCCAGATACAAAAATGCCTAACGTGGGCCAAATTAACCCAAAACACCTGTGGGCTAGATACAAAAATGCCTAATGTGGGCCAAATGAACCCAATCTATACTCGGCCCATATGCGGCTTGCCATCATGTAACCGGTGCCGTCATTGCCAGACCTGGCTCACATCCGGTCCACATACCACTTGCCGGAGTGATATTCTGCCGGAGGTCTGCCAGACTGCCGGAACGAAAACGGCATTTGGGCCAGACCAGTCTGCATAGGTTTTGCTATGTGGGTACTTTACATTACAGTTTAGCAAACACTCTGCAGAAGTGGGAAAGTGTAAGAAGGCATTTTTCACATCTCTTATTATTTGTAACTCTGCCATGCATCCTCTCTCAAGGTCAAGTTAAAGCTGCTGATGTAACTTTCCTCTTTTACCCCGGATTTGAACCCGGTTTCCTGTGGTGACATTTTTGCACAAAATTACAATGTATTCATTAGAAAGAAGTTGTACATTGTGCCGGTTTAACATGTGTTTTATTTAATTTAACATGACAGTAATTAAGATAAGAACGTAAAAAATTGTGAGTGAGCGAGCGAGTGAGTGAGTGAGTGAGTTAGGAAGAACAAGGTTTACTTCCTGCCTTGAGGGGCTCTCGTCAGCGAGGTTCTCTCCAGCTCAACTTGCAGCCCCCTGGGCTGTAACATGTAAGTACTTTCATCCTTTGACGCTCCTCTCTGCACGCTTCTCCTTGGTTTTACCTCCGTCTGGGTTCAAACGGATAAAGAAATCAAACTTTGGACCGGTTTAAGTAAATTGCCAAGTTGGCACATTCCCAGTTCCTCTGAGGAGACTGGAGCCGTCCCTTCAGAATGCTAATGCTGCCCACCCTGCTCCTTGTGAGGGCACGCACACGCACACGCACACACGCACACGCACACGCACACGCACACGCACACGCACACACACACACACACACACACACACTGCTACGACACACAAGAGTGCTACGAGAGTGTGTCTCTGTCTTGTCCTAGCGCACAAGCTAGTTGTGGTAGCACCTCTGGCTAATGTTGTACACTTCTATTGACCTCCAAGAGATATCCGTTGGACGTCTGGATATCTCAGGAGACTTGTGAGCAGAGCAGGGTCTGAATGAATGAAATATGAAACCCTGTGTGTAGGAGAACAGCTACAGAGAGGGCATCAGGTATTCTTTATATGTCTCTCAGGTCAGTATCATGTCTGTATCATGGTCAGTATCATGGTCAGTATCATGTCATACAAATTATCTAAAAATTAAGTATGATTCCTGAATGAAGAACCTCCTGTCAGAATGAAAAGCCATAATCATTATCCTCCTCATAAAAGGAATTTAACTTTTCATGATTTGATTCCAAAATGTAATTATAAATAAGATATTATTTGATCATTGATCATTATGTTCAAAGTCCCTTTGAAGACAGCTCTATGACAGATCTGACATATCGTCTATGTCGGGTGGAAACCTCATATGTCCAAAAAGTTTACTTTTCAGGATATTCAAAAACGCGCCGCTTCGCACCAGGTTTCGAGCTTGTAGATCTGCTACTTTTGATGCTTTTGTGTGACGCTGCATGATCAAAGGAGTATGATCAAAGGATCAAAGGAGTACAACGGACCCCAATGGAAACAAGCCATAGTGCTTTCTTGGGTTTAAAATCCTCTTAACAGACCACATATTGAACTGTACTTCCCTGTGCTTGTCTTTGCAAACTGTTAATAAAGTATTCAATCAATCAATCAAGTAAGGCATTAATTTACGGAAAAAACTACCAAGAATTAAAATATGGAGATAGGAGGTTTCTGCAATGGCATCCTCGTCTGATGCCCCCCCCCCCCCCCTTGTGTAACAGAGTGCACCCTGGGAAATGTCCCCAACACCCATCTCTGTGCACCCATCTCTGTGCATCATCAACATCAGGTCTTTACATTCTGCTGACCACCTGCTCCTAACAGTAGACATGGCTGAAAAACCAGACCTGACGGAGATCTCTCAATTTGACAACAAGGCCAAATTGAAGAAGAGTATTGTCACCCACTCTAATTAAGTACAAGTCTGAGGTACTTTGCTTGAGTATTTCCATGTTTCAGTACTTCTACTCTACTATATCTCACAAGCAAATATTGTACTTTTTACTCCACTACAATTATTTGACATCTTTAGTTACTTTGTATTTTTAGATCATTTCCACCCTAGAGCAACAATATAATATGGCATTATAATATTATAATAATCTCCCTCCCATCTCTCTCTCAATCCATGTTATCATCGTGTCGCTGACTGAGGGCACACGTTAAATTAATTTCTTCACCCAAATGTTTGCTTCCCTGCGTGCCACATAGTTGCTCTACAAATGGAACCGGGCATTGGCGTAATTAAAAGTGAGATGCCAGGACATAATTGTTAATTAAACCTCTAATGCGATGAAGTGAGATAGCAAGGACAAAAACAAATTATTTAAGGGAAGGAGGCCTTTGTGAGAAGGTGATTAATTTACTGTGTGTGTGTGTGTGTGTGTGTGTGTGTGTGTGTGTGTGTGTGTGTGTGTGTGTGTGTGTGTGTGTGTGTGTGTGTGTGTGTGTGTGTGTGTGTGTGTGTGTGTGTGTGTGTGTGTGTGTGTACCAGTTATTACTTCCAGCTGTGAGACATAAACGCTAAAGGAAGTGCGTTGAAACTAACAGAAAATGACTGTCTGTCCAGACTGCGACATACCAAAGCCTATACCGCTTGTGCTATAACCACGCCCCGCTTCTGTGAAGCACGCAGAACTGGCTCTCGCCTGCAACAACTGCAGACCGCAACGGAGGCGCGCCGTCTCAAGCAAACTTGAGCCGTGAGAGGTACCGCCGAGCGAGCTAAAGCGAGCGAGTCGCCGGGCCAAACGTTGCTAAATTCGCTTAAGCTGACTCAGCGCCGTTCGAGTTATGTACCGATAGGGACTGAATCGCGAATTCTGTTTTGGGGTGAGCGTTTGCCCCAACTGCCACTCAAAGTGGCTACTGGCTAATCCCAGCGCATCCTTGTAAAAGGGGTATAGGCTTTGGGATGGCTCTCTGTCTGTCTGTCTGTCTGTCTGTCTGTCTGTCTGTCTGTCTGTGTGGGGGGGTCTCTCTCTGTCTCTCTCTGTTTGATATGTTCTACACAGATCAAATCAATATAATTCATTACTATTTTATTTAAAGGACAGTCTACTCTAAAATCTACTTCCCAAAGTGTTTATTTATTGATTGAATGATTGATTGATTTTATTGAGACAGTATAAATGTTGAAAAGCAACATTCCCAATAAAAGCAGGTTGGAACTGATCCCAGGCCTGTATGGTTCAAAATAAGACCAATAATAATAACAACTCATTTTATTAAAGCACTTATCAAAACAAGTTTGCAAAGTACTTTACATAAAACTGAAGAAATGTTGTAAAAGAAAATCAGCAACAGAATACAAAACTACAGCAATACAATTCCAACATGTTTAATTATGGAAAGGTCTTTTGATAAAAGTATGTTTTAAGAAATGATTTAAACAAAGAGTGATTTATCACAGCGATTAATTTAGCGGCCCTTGGGAGGGTTAGAGGGGGGTCCCCAGCAAAATGATTGATAGTTAGGAGGAACCAAATGGAACCTTACTGGTCTACAACTCTGACAGTGAACAAATGGAACCAAATGGACCCCCAAGGGTCCATTTGGTTCCATTTGTACACTGTCAGAGTTATGGGGTTTTGTGGCTAATTATCCATATCAAACATTGGAAGAGCTCATGTACACCAGGGCTGGCAGAGTGGACCCAACTTATGACTGAGACCGCTTCTTATGAATACTTGATTGCCAGAAAAAATAATGTTAAAGGGAAGTTTCATCTAGTGTGGGACTACTTCTTTTTGTACATAAAAGGTTTGCTGCATTGATCATATGCTGAAACAGATCGCAATTGATGTGTAATCAAAAATGACAAAGGGGAGGTAGGGGGTGTTGTCCGCTTAGCCTAGTTGTGTTATGACTGCCTGTGTTAAGTTGTTGTATTTACTTTATGTTGTTGTTTGTTTTTATGTTTATTTTTATTTATTTATTTATTTATTTTTATTTTATTATTATCTGTACTGTTGTGTTGTTGGTTTTGTCTGTTATGTTTTGTCATGTTTATTTGTTGGAAAAAGAATAAATACTTTAATTACAAAAAAAAGAAAAAAAAACTGGGGGTCCTTGAAATTAGAAAAGTTTGAGAACCACTGATTCATCAGCCTCCTCAGGCAGGTGGTTCCAGAGTGGAGAAGTCCTCCTGACAGCAAACTTAAGTCACACCCCTTCTCACACCTTCAAGATATTTCAAAATATTTTCGAAAATGGCAGATGTACAAGCTTGCAGTGTGGTGTGAGCTTGTAGGTGAGATTGTAGGTCTGCAAGTTTTTTAATAGCCAACGCTAAAATCTAAAATGACACAGATGCTTTCCCCGGTTTTAATGGGTTAATGGCTGTTTTCGATTATGTGTAACCCAGAAACTTCTATCAACTGGAAAGTTCTGTGTGTGTGTGTGTGTGTGTGTGTGTGTGTGTGTGTGTGTGTGTGTGTGTGTGTGTGTGTGTGTGTGTGTGTGTGTGCGTGTGCGCGCGCGTGTGCGTGCGTGCGTGCGTGAGTGCAGTATAAGCTACAGTAAGCATTTAACCGGGGGATTCAGTTAGCAAGCCTCTTTGGGTTTGTGCACCTGCTTGATTGATTTCCTCACCAAGGAGAACACGTCGTTTCAGATTTGCTGGTGACGCGGTTAAATGCCCAAGCAGCCCATCATCTGTATGACCTTGAAGGAAGCCTTTCAGGGCGAGTGAAGTTTATTAGTGTGGTTGCCCTAACAGGGCAACCAGACTATTGTTATCCTCCGAGGCCATAACAGTTTATTTTGAACCGCATCTCCTCCCACAATTTATTTTTCCCAATTTAGTGCCGTATGTCAAAATGACCGGCTTCACCGGGAATCGTGTGCTTGTATTTTGCTAAGAGATTGGTTTCATAGTTTAATTGATATTGATTTATTAGTGCATTAAATGTCCCCATCCACTTTAATGGGAAAATGAAAAAACTCCCATTCAAGTATTTATTTCTCAGAAACCGTAGGGGCTAGAGTTTCAAGACTTGGAGGGGTGGTTCATGATTTAGTCCAAAATGATTGGAAAAAAAATTACACCAGTCGGCCTCATGGTGGCGCTATAACAGCCCACTTTACGTTTTGGCCTATAACTCTTGAACCGTAGGTCGTAAATTAAAAATATTTTTCCCCTAGATTCCTTGGGTCATGACGCATTTGTGTCAGGGTAGATTTTCCGCCATTTTTAATTTTCATCGAAACACACTTTTAGCTCCTCCTCCCACATATTTTGTCCAAATTTTCTATGTCAAAAATCGGTACACATGATCTCTGGGCCCATGCGATAAACATATCCAAACGGCATTTTGATAGTCCTTACCGTTCGTCCGTAAATGGCTTCCAAAGTTAGTGGGAGGGGCCTGTTTTACCAAAAATGCCAGAAATCACGAACGAAACGTCCGGTGAATCCCAAATTTGAATCACATGTTGAGGATGGTTTACTCAACAAATCCCCAAAAGCATTTCCATTTTGACCCATAGGGGGCGCCACAAATGCACAAAATGTAACCGAGGCAAAAACATGATTTTTGGGGGGATCAGTCCTCTCAAAATGAAATAAAAGCGATATCAGGAGTGACGTGACAATACGATTGGTCTGTTACATTTGTGGGAGGGGCCTATTTATTTAGTGGGAGGGGCCTATTTCCTAAAATCAAAACGGCACGTATCACGAAGGCAGGTACGATCGGCACCCGATTCGAATGGCACGTCGCACGGCCTCCGACCGTATTCCTCCCGGCGTATCCCTCGAGTCGTGATACGGTCGGCGCAACCACACTTTGCAATTTCTCAGAATTGCGACGCGTCTAGTTATGGATGCTATAAATCAGTAGAGACCCCCACATTAACGTATGCTTTATGGCCACGGACCCCTAGGGACCCCCTGGCCCAGGGGCCCCCATCTGAAAAATATTTAGTGCCAGGGACCCCCAGAAGAGAAAAGTTATGTTAAGAAATTCAACATCATTCAAAATGTTCCAAACATTTTCAAGATGTTTCAAACATTTTTTTAAATATCAGATGTACAAGCTCGCTGCGCCGCCTCGAAGTGACGCGCTGTGAGCTTGTAGATCTGATATTTTTGAATGGCCAAAGTATAAAATATGGATAAAGTGGTTAAAATGATTGTGATGCTGTATTTTAAATTGAATCGATTTTTTTTTGTTTTAAAACATACTGGTTTTAAATAGACAATTTATTCAAATATGTAAATATGCACGATTCACATATGCAAAGTACAAAAGTATTCACATTAAAATATACTTAAGTGCTGAAAGTAAAAGTACTCATTTTGCAGAATATCCCATTTCACAAGTTTCCAAATGTGTAAAAATGCTTTGAAAACAGCAGATCTACAAGCTCACAAGGCATTGTGAGCTTGTAGATTTCAAATAGCCTAAATATGCATAGGACTGTAGTGGTTAATGCATGTTTTGTAATCATATTAAACATCTATAAAGTAACTAGTAACTAAAGCTTTCAAGTAATTGTGGTGAAGTAAAAGTACAATATTTGCCTCTGAGATGTAGTGGAGTAGAAGTAAAAGTATTGAAAATACTCAAATAAAGTACAAATACCTCAAAATTGTACGTAAGTACAGGAGTACATGTACTTAGTTACTTTACACCGCTGCTCTGCACAGGTGAAGATGATTTAGTGTTGATGAGTAAAAAGCAGTCTGTGGTGATCTATTCACTCTGCAGGATGAAGATCCGGTCAGAAAACGCAAATGGTTTGTCCATGTGACGTTCGTTTGAACGTGTTCAACGCACCGGATCCAGTAGGCGGGGCTTTAAACCGGATGTGAATATGGATTTAAAAAAAGACCAGGCGCACTACGTCTGCTTTCAAACATTTTAGCTTGCACCACGTCGCGCCGCTCTGCTGAAGGTAATGTTTGATTTATATCTAAAGTTTAAACACTCACTGTGTGGGGGTTTGTAGATCTAACCCTGCCATATGTTCATGTGTGTTTATAAATCTACTTTAGTCTTGGATCAAGACGGCCCGTCAGGGATTGTATTATTTATGGTGATCGAGTCTGATGTTTGTTGGTAGTTTTAAACGGATCATAAATCCTCATAAATGAACCCAATCCAACATATAAAGTGTTTAAACACAAAGACACGGATGTTACCCGTCCATACGGGTCTGTTGTGTTCCGTAATATTACGTAGAGTTTAATAAAGACGCGTCTTAGTCCCGTGTGCGTGTAGTTCCACATTTACATGGACATTTACCTGCTGCAACAGCCACTTTACCAAATAGTTTGTGGTTCTGTGTTTAAGGCTCGTGCGTCTATACTTATGTATGCATTGTAAATATAAAGTGATTATCTTAAAGCCACATATGTTATCCGTACATACGGGGGGTTGGTGTTCAGTTAATGTTCAGTATAGATTAATAAAGAAGTGTTTTAATCCCCTCTGTGGATGAACGTCATTGTATTTCCTGGATTACATGGGGTGTAATACCGGTGTTCACCTGCAACAGCGCCACTTACACCCATTGAATGATATATATACAGTGATGTTCAGACAGACCAGATTGAAACATTTATTTATCGAATAATGCGGAATATTACCGAACATAAAGGGTCTGTATGGTGGGATAACATCTGTGGCTTTGGGATAAACACGTTATATTTAGAGTAACATACATTTATCAAGATGTTTGAGACTTTAACATGGAACCAACTAACAAACACTATTTTTGGAGAGTGTTAAGAATGTCAAAGATAGGATAATGATAATAATGTCATTTTATTTGTACAGCACTTTTCACATTTCATACTTTTCATGAAATATCTAGAACAAAACAAATGTAAAAGCCTAAGGATAGAGATTAAACTGAGCTAAATTGTAACATAAGATAAATAACACTCAGGCAGGATAATAAGTAATTTAAACTAAATATCGATATCAAAATCGATAAGAAATCTGAGTCTTGATCTAAGGCTAAGATGAAACTATAATATCGTCTCTATCGGGAGGAAACCATAGAATGTCCCAAACTGTTACTTTTCAGGATTTAAAAAATGGCAAAAGTAGCAGATCTACAAGCTCAAAACGTGTTGCTTTGTGCCACGTTTCAAGCTTGTAGATCTGCTACTGTTGATGGTACTACTTGAAAATGTGTCCACATTTTTCAATATGTTTTTTTAAAGCGAACATTTTTAACACTAATATTTGCTTCTGGGGGGATTCTACAAATGTCTTCTAAATCAGTGGTTCTCAAACTTTTTCGTGCCAAGGACCCCCAAATAGACATTTATTAGCCCGCGGACCCCCATTTGAAAAGATAAGCCAGGGACCCCCATAATAGAAGATTTTTACGGCTCTCTAGCAGTGATTTTCAACCATTTTAAATTTCAAAGACCCGCAGTTTGACATGCATTAGGGCTACAGACCCCCATTTAATGGCATGTATGTCTCTGGGACCCCAATTCATATTGTAAAATCAATGTTAATTTAACTCTGAGAGTGTACAAATGGAACCAAATGGACCCATTTGGTTCCATTTGTACACTCTCAGAGTTACAGACCCATAAGGGTCCATTTGGTCCCTGTCCATCATTTAGCTGGGGACCCCCTGGAACCCCCTCAAGTACCCCTGGGGGTCCCCGGACCCCACTTTGAGAACCAATTTTCTAAATCATACGTTTTTTGAAAAAAACTTATGTTGCTATAATCAAACTTTTTCATGTCAAGGACAAGGACCACCCAAAATGATATGTATATTTGTTCCAGGGACCCCCCAGAAGCAAAAATTTGAGTAAAAGAAATTCAGAAATGTTCACAATTTTTCAAAAAAATAGCAGATATGCAGGCTCATAGCGCCGCACTCGGTGAGCTTGTAGATCTGCTATTTTTGAATAGCCAAAGTTAAAGTGTAAGATAATGGTTAAAGTGTTTACACTGACGCGTTCCCGGTCTTAAAGGGTTAACACTATAGCATACATGGGCAACTGGTGGCCCGGGGGCCACACGCGGCCCTCACCTTAACTTAATGCGGCCCGCAGGTTAATAGTGATATATGTTATTGATTTCAGCTGTTCCAATTCCAAACATGCAATCATGACCCGCTTTAATTACTCCAGTCTATATTATTAGTTCAATGACTTTATATCCAATGTATTTGTATTTAAGTTCATAAAGTTAACTTAATTATAAGCAAATCCGTTTGAAATTAATTTTTTTTAAAAACTGTCAGGATTCCAATTCCAAAATAGCTGATCTACAAGGTCAAAACGCGTCGCGATGCGACGCGCTTTGAGCTTGTAGATCAGCTATTTTTTGCTACTTTTGTGTGACATACTAGAATGACGAATTTAATTTACAAAAAAAGTAAAAATATGGAGATAAGAGGCGTCTGCCCGACAGTAACAATAATATGCAATGTGTCCCTCTGGAGTGAGTGTGGAAATATAGTGGCCCTATACACCATCAAAGTTGTATCACCCCTGCACTATAGCCTACTTAAAAACTGTATTTTCTATTATTATTGTTATTATTATACAATATATTAAATTTAATGTTGGTATATATCTGTGTCTTGCAGGTTAATCATGTGACCTTCTGCAGAGTGGACTAAATCTACTTCATACAGTGAGTTAAAAACGCTGAGTCATGGCTCCTAGCTATGACTCAGCGTTTGACTCACTGTATGAATGCTTCAGGGAAGGTTCAAAGGATGGATGGAGTCATCAGGAGATAGCTGGTAATAGAGTGTCTGTAACTCAGGACAAGGGGCTTGAAGATGGAACCTCGATGGCGTCGACGCAACAACGAGGCCCTGAGAGCTGAAACGTATAACGGTGCCAACGAACGTTCTCCGTTTGAGATACAAGGCGTACGGTGCTCGGGACGTGGTGCCATACAACCTACGCGGCTCTATTAATACCAGCTATCTTCAACCACGCGGCGGGAGGCCCCACACGGTACGTACCTGGATCACACCTGGCCAGCAGTGGTGGAAAGTAACTAGGTGCATTTACTTGAGTACTGTATTAAGTGCAATTTCAAGGGATTTGTACTTTCCTTGAGTATTTCCAAATTTCAATACTTTTACTTTTACTCCACTACATCTCGGATCCAAATATTGTACTTATTACTTCACTACATTTATTTGAAAACTTTATTTTAGTTACTTTGTAGATTTTTACTATAATTAAGAAAAACAATTATTAACCACTTCAGCCCTATATACATTTTGGCCATTTGAAATAAGCCGACCTACAAGCTCACAATGCGATGCGACGCATTGTGAGGTTGTAGATCGGCTATTTTTAAAAGATTTTAATATATTTTGAAAACTTTTGAAACGGGATATTCTACATAATGAGTACTTTTTATTTTTGGTACTTCAAGTACATTTTTATACCTGTACCTTTGTACTTTTACTCAAGTGAATTTTGAATTCTGGACTTTAACTTGTAACAGAGTATTTCTACATTGCAGTAGTGATACTTTTACTTAAGTAAAAACAAATCAGTATTTTCTTCCACCACTGCTGGCCATTATAAACTAGGGCTGTGTCACCATTACAAAATGGAAGTTGATGATTCATTGTCACATGATTGATTGCGATCAAAGATTTAATTGTGTTTGACGTTGAGCATGGGAACATTATGAATACAAATGTAATTTATTTTTGGCTTTTAGGGCTTCGTAAACAAAAGTTGCACAAGGTAGATATGACACATAATATACATCATTTAATTACAACAAATACATTCATAGTGGGATTAGCAGAGTGGAAATAGCCAATCTACAAGCTCAGAACGTGTCGCATCGCAACACGTTTTGAGCTGGTAGATCTGCTATTTCCACAAAATGTTTGAAAATATATGAACATTATTAACATGGTAATGATTATGACGATTATGCAAAACATAATTGCAAATTCAAATAATTGCAATTAGGCTATTGCATAATAATTGTGACCGGTCTAGTATAAACCCTAGGGTTTATACTCATGGTAACTGATGACTGGTATCAGACATCACTTTGAGAGCCACTGGTCTAGCGGCTGAGAGCTGAACCAAGACGTCTGTGGTTTTATTTTCAAGCCGAATCCCAACCCTCAACATTCTGCCTCCTCCAGTGTTATGGAGAAATTGGTGACCTGGCAAAAGATGTGTCCATCGTGTCCATCACATGTCAAACATCCAAAGTAAATCACTGCTGTTAGTTCATGAACAGAGTTGCTCTGTTCATAAACAAACGGTTGTTATTTACATTTGGACGTGGTGATGTTTTTGTGAAGTCCACGAGATGGTCGCATGTTTTCTGAAGGTCACCAATTTCACTGTAACACACAACCATGCTGGAGGTAGGAGGCACAAACTGGAGTTTTGGAATCAGCGGCCATATTGTAAATAAATCGGGCCTCTTCCTCATTTCCCTTCACAGGTGTTACCAATGATGCTAATGAAGGCTCTGTTCCAAATGGACCCTTACGGGTGTGTAACTCTTGAGTGTACAGATGGAAACAAATTACAGTCCATTTGGTTCCATTTGTACACTCAGAGTTATGGGTGTCCTTTGAGAACCACTGTGCTACACTAAATAGAACAGAGCCTTCATTTGTATCAGTGGTAATGTGAAGGAAGTAAGGAAGAGGCCCAATCCTTGGCCAAATGAATATTCATGTGGGGGTCCTTGATATGAAAACATTTGAGAGCCACTGTCTTTAGTTGTTTCTGAAACTTGATGAAATGATAAGCATTGTAGACTTTACTTGAACATGGTGTTTGATACAGGAATAGACGGCACCTCTTTGCTAAATTGGCAATGTTTCTCCCAAAATGTAAAGCAAATGAAGAATTTGCAAAATGTTCTTAAAGCAGGGGTCTTCAACAGGGGGTCCGGGACCCAGAGTTACTACAGGGGGTCCGCCAAATCTTTTTTTACATTAACCACTTGAACCCTAGCATCCCTTTGCTGAGGAGAACTTAAGCCAAAAATAGCAGATCTACAAGCTCACAACGCCTCGCGCTGCAAGGCGTAGTGAGCTTGTAGATCGGCTATTTTTTAGCAAAGAGTTATAGGTGTAGAGGGAAAAAAGAGCAGCAAAAGTTTATCCCAAACACAATTTTATACAATATAGAGGGGGTCCCTGCTTCATCTCTCTCTCAGCTAGGGGGACCTTGGCCTGAAAACGTTGAAGACCCCTGTCTTAAAGGGATAGTTTAAAACAGTGGTTCTCAAACTTTTTCATGTCAAGGACCCCCTAATTGACACTTATTACCCCGCGGACCCCCATTTGAAAAGATAAGCCAGGGACCCCAATAAGAGAAGGTTTTTACGGCTCTCTAGCAGTGATTCTCAACCATTTTCATTTCAAGGACCCCCCAGTTTGACATGCATTAGGCTACGGACCCCCATCTAGTGGCATTTATACCTCTGGGACCCCAATTCACATTGTAAAACCAATGTCAATTTAACTCTGAGAGTGTACAAATGGAACCAAATGGACCCGTTAGGGTCCATTTGGTTCCATTTGTACACTCTCTGAGTTACAGACCCATAAGGGTCCATTTGGTTCCTGTCCATCATTTAGCTGGGGACCCCCTGGAACCCCCTCAAGTACCCCTGGGGGTTCCCGGACCCCACTTTGAGAACCAACGGTTTAAAACACTTTTTCCTATGGATTAGTCACCCCATGGAGACATGAATTCATGAATATGTTTTTGTTTTTGTCTCATTCCTAAACCAATAATTTGATGACCGGCAGCGGTTCCGGTAGGAGACACAAACAGTCTCCTTTGTGCCTACCGGTCCATAATTCAAGGCTCCGTGGGGTGACTAATCGAAAAAAAAAGCATGTTTTTGGGTGAACTATCCCTTTTTAAGTAATGTAAAGTATACATGATGTGAACATGTACGGGTGGGTACATCATTATCAGACCTAAAACGTATTGTTTTATGCCCACAGTGGCTGTAGGCCAGTCAAGCATCTTCAAAGCATGTACTTAAAGGAGTAGTTCACCCAAAAAATCACTTATTTTCTAACACCCCATGAAGCCTTGAATTCATGATTTAGTTTTTGTCTCATTACTAAGCCAATCATTTGATGACCGGGTGTATTTCCGGTAGGAGACACAAATAATATACTTTGTGTCTCCTACCGGATACATTAGCCGGTAGGAGACGGGAATCTAATTATTGGCATAGGAATGCGACAAAAACAAATCCATGAATTAAGGCTTCATGGCGTGTGCAATTGATAGAAAATAAGTCATTTTGTGGGTGAACTACTCCTTTAAGTTACTTAATTACTTACTTTGAGGAATAGAAATGGCCAATTACACATTGAAGTGCCCACTTTTCCCGGGTGCCCACTCTTCTAGTTACAAAAATGTTGATTTATTTTCAAACATGTTCAATGTTCATGTACAATACAATTAAATCCTTAATCACAATTATTTGTGACAATTACTCAAGTAAAATGCCATAATGGTGACACAGCCCTGTCAGTGACCAGCTTATGGCTCTACAGACCATCTTGGCTTCCAAAATGTCACCCTGTAAGGCCTGCTCAACTCAACGTTTTTGTTTTCTTTTTTGTGTCTTTACAGAACACGAAGATGACAAGAAGTAGACGTCCGTAAGTGAAGATGGCAGGAAGGTAGGAACCTTTTGATTGCAGCTGCTGCTTGTTAAGGGGGCTACATGCTACATGCTACCATACCATGTATGTGGTAATTTGCGTCTATCGTTTCACGTCATTTGCATCGCGTCATTTGTGGGTAAAGCTTCATCACGTCGGTCCACATCACATAGGACCATGCTGTGCCTTTCTGTGATGTGGATTAATGTGATTTTATTTATTGTTTCACGTCATTTGCGCCCAAAACTTTGATCACATCGGTCCACATCACATATGACCATATGTGGTCGTAACTTCTCCTCTTTTTCTCTATTCTTTCCTTTAATAAAGCAATAACAAGATTATTTGTTTTTATTTACTTTTGTGTCTGAGTTATTTGATCGATTTTTTATTTTTGTCTATCTTTCTTTTCACAAACACATTTATTTCTTCTTGCCTGTCTATTGCACTAGTTCTTCACTAGTGGTTTGTGTGTACAAATGTATGTGATGTGGAGCTATGTGATTTATGTCTGGTATCATTATGGTAGCATGTAGCCCCATTAACACTGTGTTAACAGTCATCTATGCTGTAGGTCTGTGCAAACTAAAAGAGAAAGCAAATGATGTGCGTGGTGTCATTTGCTTCTTAGTGTTTTTTTTATTTCATCTGCTGTTTGAGTCGTGGCTGCTGTTCAAGGTAAGTGATAGTAGTGACACGGTCTATCATTGGTTGTCAGGCAGAAACCATATATATATATATATATATATATATATTTTTTTTTTTTTTTGTCGTAAAGACATTTCTTTACTTGGTCATACCGTGTGACAGTGTCACATACTAAAGCAGTACAAACAGCCGATCTACAAGCTCACAACGCAAAGATCATGATAATTATATTGGATCCATTGGAACACAGGTTATTTTGTGTCCATTTTAAAAAGTAACAATTTTGGACATACAAGGTTTCTGCCTGACCTCCATACTTTAACTTCCCCTCTTTTCTCTAAATTAGTTGCTTGAATAAAGTTATAACTTTTTTTCCTTCTAGTGTGTCTTTGAGTTTTTTACAAATGGAACCAAATGGACCCGTCACTGGTCCATTTGGTTCTATTCGTAGTACTAACAGTATACGTATCCAGGCTGTTTATGTAATGACAGGGTACAGTATATGTAGGCCTACGCTAAGCTGTATAATATAGTGACAGGGTACAGTAGATGTATACTAGGTTGTATAATATAGTGACAGGGTATAGTATATGTATACTAGGTTGTATAATATAGTGACAGAGTATAGTATATGTATACTAGGTTGTATAATATAGTGACAGGGTACAGTATATGTATACTAGGTTGTATGATATAGTGACAGGGTATAGTATATGTGGCTCTTGGTCACATAGCAAACTCACATAGTTAAACCTATTTGTGCTTTATCTATTTTTGATAAAGTTAAAAATATAGCTTTTTTTTTGCCCTGTCATAGTATCAACTAAACATTTTTTTAGCTTTAACTGTAAAATTTGCACTATCAGCGCCGCTTGCGTTGCGTCATTTAACGGGTGGCGGGCCAGCGGTTTGCGTCGTTTGCGTTCAATGCCCGTCATTTGTGAAGAATAAGTAAGAAGGGACTGGACCATTTTTTTTTATTATTGGGTCACGGCCAGCGTTTGTGTGATTTATGTCTCGTAGCATTTCGCGTCATTTGCGTTAAGTAATTTGATTTGCGTCGCGTCTCAGGATTTCACGTCATATCCGTGCAGGTAAGTCTTCATCACGTCAGCCCACATCACATAAGTCCATGGTGTAGTGTAGTGTAGTATGTGATGTGGATTGATGTGATGTATGTGTTGTCATTTTACAACACATGCGGGTAAAAATTACATTTGATTTCACGTCGCTTCCGTCATATGCAGGTAAGTCTTCATCACGTCAGCCCACATCACATATGACCATACACGGGGGCCGTATGTGATGTGCATTGATGTGATGTATGTCTTGTGTTGTGTCATTTCACAACATATGCGGGTAAAACATCATCACGTTAGTCCACGTCACATATGAACATATGTGGAGGTATGTGATGCATGTCGTCCTTTACGTCGTGTGTCGTTTCGCGTAATTTTATTGCCGTTGTACCGTTTCAGGCTATTTGCGAGTAAAGCTTCATCACGTCAATCCACATCACATAATAATAATAATAATAATAATAATAATAATAATAATAATAATAATAATAATAATAATAATAATAACATCACATTACTGGTCGTAGGGTTAGGGTTATATGTGATGTGGATTTATGTGATTTTGTGATTATTTCACGACATTTGCGGATAGCTCGTCATTCACATCGGTCGGCAATTTTTTCTTTTAGGCGAGGTACACGCCGTTGTTTACAGTAGGTCAGAACAGGGAGAGATGTAGGGCCATCATTCATATCATATGCATTTAACCCATTAAATTTTTTAGATTTGAGCTAAAAAGCTTTATTTTACACTTTGGCTATTCAAAAATAGCAGATATGCAAGCTCATAGCGCAGCACCGAGTGCCGCGCTATGAGCTTGTAGATCTGTTGTTTTTGAAAATTCGTGAAAATGTGTGCAAATCTTTGAATATATATATTTAAAGCAAAACATTTTTAACTCAAATCTTTGCTTCTGCGGGGGGGAGGGGGGTCCCTGGAACAAAATATTTTGATGGGTGTCCGCGGCCAAATACATATCATTTTGGGGGTCCTTGACATGAATAAGTTTGAGAACCACTGATATAGAAACTTATGTTTTTCAGAAAACTGTTGGGATTTAGGAGACATGTAGAATCGGCTTCAGGTCTTAAAGGGTTAATGACTTTGGTTATTCCTGTTGCTTGTGTTGTATGTTGTGTATTAATGTCATTCATAGTGTTGTATATTGTGTACTAATGTCATTCATAGTGTTGTGTACTAATGTCATTCATGCTGTTGCTGTATTGCTGACAAATATTGGCACAATTGATTTTGCGTTGCGTCATTTGCGGTAAAGCTTAATCACGCCAATCCACATCGCATATGACCAGTATGTGATGTGAAGGTGTTTGACGGATGTCGGCATGTGCATCACGTATAGTTACTCGTTATTTGTGCCGTCATTTGTGAGTAAAGCTTCATCACGTCAATCCACATCACATAATAATAATAATAATAATATAATAATATAGTATAAACGATACATACAACCATATGACCAGTATGTGATGTGGACTTCGTTTCACGTTGTTTGCGTACAATGCTCGTCATTTGGCCGGAGAATAATGAAGAAAATGGACTGATGCTGGACTGAGACTGATGCAGAGAACATGAAACAAAGAATGCTGCTGCCATTGCGTCATATGCGCCTCGTATGATTTATGTCAATCGTTCACAAATGATGTAAATTATAAGAGTCTCTCTATCTATCCCTCTCTCTGTCTCTTCATCCCTCATCTCTCTATCTCTCCCCCTGCTAAGTATGTTGGTGAATGTAATGCACATTACAAAGTGCTTTGGTTAAAGGTACTATAGATAAATGCACCATTTAAATTGAAACTTTGAATTGAACTCATAGGCATCAGCTAGCAGCCACTGTGACACTGTGTAAGAGGCAGTTCAGTCACTGTAGACTGTATTACTTCTGGAAAATAAAATAAACATTAGTCATAACTGTGTGATTGCATTCTAAACATTACAGTCATAACTGATGTCATTCAAAATGTGTAAGCTCTATATTTAACAGCTACCAGGCATTGTGCCACTGCAGAGGTTCCCAAACCTTTTAGCTCAGGACCCAAACTAGTGAAGATAATAGATTTGCAAGCTCACAACGAGCATGTAAATCTATTTTCACAACCCCTTTTTTTTGTTTTGTTTCTAATTTATTGCTTAGATTTGTTGTTTTCACGAAATAGCACATGTTCTATTTTGCTTGCTTCTTATATGTGCTTTTAATTCATTTTCATTTTACTATTTGACCCCAGAAAAAATAGTCACTGTTTGAATCTGGATCTGAAATTATCAATAAACAAGCCATGGCAAAAACACACTGGAATGTAAACATTTCAGTGTAAAGATTTTCATAACGTTTTAGCTCGAGACCCAAAAGAGAAATGTGATGTCTCCCTGGGACCTAGTGAGAATAGCAGATCTACAAGCTCGGCTTGTAGATCTGCTATTTTCATTACTCTTATTTTAATATTTTAAATTGAATTTCTTTGATTTTTGTTTTTAAATGTATCGGGTTCTTTTGAAACATAAGAACGTTTTACTACTCTAAATATTGTATTTTATTCATGTAAAACAAATGTAGGATGCTAAAAGGAAAGGGGAATATTCACTGACTGATCTCAAAAACAAATTAAAACTGGCAGAAATAAAGACTCACTCCATAAAAACCTTAAGGAAAACTCCTCAGACAGAGACTAAGAACATATATTTTTATTTTATTTTTTCTATGTTCATAAAGTGCTCCAAGTGCTCAAAGTGAAAAGTGCAGCGACACACATTTAGGTCGTAGGACCATCGTCAGTGCAATTAAAGCTTCATCACGTCAGTCCACATCACATAATGACCGTAATGTAGTGTAGTGTAGTATGTGATGTGGATTTCTGTGTTGTCATTTGTGGGTAAAGCTTCATTATTCATGCCGGTCAATAGGCGAGGCACTGGCGATGGTCCTTTGACCCAAACGTTTGCTGCTGCACTTTTCACTTTTAGCACTTGGAGCTCTTTATGAGCATGAACAAATAAAACACTAATATATTTTTTTAGTCTCTGTCTAAGGTGTTTTTCTTAAGGTTTTTGTGGAGTGAGTCTTTTCTTCAATCGGTTTTTATTTTTTTTAAATATGTTAACATAGCTACCCATTTATGGTCTGTAAATGATTACATTATTACAAATTTTTAAAATATAAAATTGGTTGGAGGAGTCAAGATTTTATTTCACACTTGTAAGTTTTGTGGACATTTTTGTTTTTTGATAACAAATATGATCTATATGTCATTTACCCGATTAAAAGCATTATCAGGTTTTTATTAAAACAAAGTAAAACAATGTCCACAGAGCTTTAAAAAGTGTTAAATAAAATAAAGTTCCTCTAAAAATGTCAATCTTAATTGTGAAACTTAATTACATGTTGCTCATGTACTTAATCCATAGGGTTAGGTTTTCATCTGCCGTAGTTGTAGATCTTTAATTAAATGTTCATGTACAGTGTGTTAATCCATAGGGTTATGTTTTCATCTGCTGTAGTTGTAGATCTTTGAAATGTGTAAATCAGTGGTTCTCAACCTTATTCTGGATCATGCTTTAAAGACCAATCAATCCATTGGTACTAACTTAGTATAAATTATTTATTTAGTATAACTTTTTTATATTAAATCTTAATGTTTTTGCCAAATATTTAGGAGGAGAACCACTGGTTTAAATTTCAACTAAATGTAAGTTGTATGTTAAACAAATGATTCCCCTACTTTATGGAATTGCTTCTTTTTTAATTTACTTTATTAAATTAGTTTGAGCTTGTAGATCTTCACTCTTGTAGATTTTCATTATTTTCTTTTCTTTATGGAATTTCTTATTTAGCATTTTCCTAAATTACATTATTTTGAATGTTTTTCTTTATTTTTGTGACATTGATCTTGTAGATCGGCTATTTTCACATTGTATAATGTTTTTTGGACATCAACAATATTCCAATATGTCATATCTGCTCTATTCAGAACAAACCAATGTCATTTTCAAATGTATTTAATACATTACAATGTTCAATGAACCGTAATCCACAGGCCAATCACCTGCTGGAAGCTTTGATTGAATACTTTATTAACAGGTTCGGGGGAGGGGGGGGGGGTGGGTTATTTACTCATGACCCAAGAAAATGTGTCCACGACCCATTATTGAGTCCCGACCCATAACTTGGGAAACAGTGGACCAGGGTCCATTTGTTGCCTTAAATGTATGAGGTTCTTTTGAAATATGAGAACTTTTTATTTCTGTAAATGTTTTATTTTAAAAAAAAAATGTAGGAAACTAAAAGGAAAAAGAGGAAGATTTATAGACGGAGATTAAGAAAATCTATTTTTGTTTTATTTGTTTCATGATCATAAAGTGATCCAAGTGCTCAAAGTGAAAAGTGCAGCAACACACATTTAGGTCATAGGACCATCGTCAGTGCTATATCATCAGATCTAATCATTTGCAGTTAAAGCTTCATTACGTCAGTCCACATCACATAATGACCATAGTGTATGTCTGGTGTAGTGTAGTGTAGTGTAGTGTAGTGTAGTATGTGATGTGGATTTATGTCTTGTATCATTTTGCGTAATTTGATTTGTGTCTCGTCATATCATTTCACGTCACTTATAACTCATTTGCAGGTAAGTCTTCATGTCAGTCCACATCACATATGACCATAGGCGCTGTTTGTGATGTGGATTTATGTGTTATTTGCGGGTAAAGCTTCATTATTCACAGCGGTCAGTAGGCGATGCACTGACGATGGTCCTTTGACCCAAACGTTTGCTGTTGCACTTTTCACTTTTAGCACTTGGAGCTCTTTATGAGCATGAAAAATTAAAACACTAATATATTTACTTAGTCTTTGTCTAAGGAGTTTTCCATAAGGTTTTTGTGGAGTGAGTCTTTTCTTCAACCGTTTTTTATTTTTTATAAAGATGTTAACATGGCTACCCATTTATGGTCTGTAAATGATTACATTATTACAATTTTCAAAAATATAAAATTGGTTGGAGGAGTCAAGATTTTATTTCACACTTGTAAGTTTAGTGGACATTTTTGTTTTTTGATAACAAATATGATCTATATGTCGTTTACCCGATTAAAAGCATTATCAGGTTTTTATTAAAACAATGTCCACAGAGCTTTAAAAAAGTGTTAAATAAAATGAAGTTCCTCTAAAAATGTCAATCTTAATTGTGAAACTTAATTACATGTTGCTCATGTACTTAATCCATAGGGTTAGGTTTTCATCTGCCGTAGTTGTAGATCTTTAATTAAATGTTAATTTCTGCTGTAGTTGTAGATCTTTGAAATGTGTAAATCAGTGGTTCTCAACCTTATTCTGGATCTGACCACTTAACATGGCAGCCGTGTTAAGTGGACAGATGGGTGGGCCTTTCCAGAGCATGCTTTAAAGACCAATCAATCCATTGGTACTAACTTAGTATAAATTCTTTATAACTTTTTTATATTAAATCTTAATGTTTTTGCCAAATATTTAGGAGGAGAACCACTGGTTTAAATTTCAACTAAATGTAAGTTGTATGTTAAACAAATGATTCCCCTACTTTATGGAATTGCTTTTCTTTTTTGAATTTACTTTATGAAATTAGTTTGAGCTTGTAGATCTTCACTCTTGTAGATTTTCATTATTTTCTTTTCTTCATGGAATTTCTTATTTAGCATTTTCTTAAATTACATTATTTTGAATGTTTTTCTTTATTTTGTGACATTGATCTTGTAGATCGGCTATTTTCACTTTTTATAATGTTTTTTGGACATCAACAATATTCCAATATGTCATATCTAATCCATTCAGAACAAACCAATGTCATTTCAAATGTATTTAATACATTACAATGTTCAATGAACCATAATCCACAGGCCAATAACCTGCTGGAAGCTTTGATTGAATACTTAATTAACAGGTTGGGGGGGGGGGGTGTTATTTACTCATGACCCAAGAAAATGTGTCCACGACCCATTATTGAGTCCCGACCCATAACTTGGGAAACAGTGGACAAGGGTCCATTTTGTTCCATGTTTCCTTAAATATATGAGGTTCCTTTGAAAAATAACGTTTTATTTCTGTACATTTCTTTCTTTTTTTTATTGTAGGAAACTAAAAGGAAAAAGAGGAATATTTACTGACTGTAGCTGGTCTCAAAAACAAAGCAAAACTGGCAGAAAAAAAGACTCCTTCCACAAACTCCTTAGACGGAGACCAAGAAAATATATTTTTATTTTATTCGTTTCATGATCATAAAGTGCTCCACGGGATCAAAGTGAAAAGTGCAGCAGCAAACATTTAGGTCATAGGACCATCATCAGCTCTAATCATTTGCGGTTAAAGCTTCATTACGTCAGTCCACATCACATAATGACCATAGTGTATGTGTAGTGTAGTGTAGTGTAGTGTAGTGTAGTATGTGATGTGGATTTATGTCTCGTTTCATTTTGCGTAATTTGATTTGCGTCTCGTCTTATCATTTCACGTCACTTCAGTCATGTGCAGGTAAGTCTTCATCACGTCAGTCCACATCACATATGACCATAGGCGCTGTATGTGATGTGGATTTATGTGTTGTCATTTGCGGGTAAAGCTTCATTATTCACGGCAGTCAGTAGGCGAGGCACTGACGATGGTCCTTTGACCCAAAAGTTTGCTGCTGCACTTTTCACTTAGCTCTTGGAGCGCTTTATGAGCATGAACAATTAAAATGCAAATATATTTTCTTAATCTCTGTCTAAGGAGTTTTCCTTAAAGTTTGTGTGGAGTGAAAACATGGCTACCTATTTATGGCCTGTTCATGAATTTTCCATGGCCAGTCATTTGGGATCATTAAAAGTAGGACAAAAGTCTGTTATTCTAGTCCGGACTTGTCCTTTAACATGGCAACCTTGTTAAGTGGATAAACTAAATTGGTAAATGGATGAACTGTGACGGGATAGATGAGGGAGGTCAGCAAGAGTTTTTTTTTGTGCAAATATTAATTTGAATATCTGTTAGTTTATTGTATCTTATCTGTATTTTGTTTTAGTTTTTCTCCTTTTTTATTGTAATGTTAATTATTGACATGTATTTTGGGTTATTGTTTTCCTGTTTTCTTCTTGGTCGTCATGACTTCATTGGCTTGTCAAAATTACATAATAGCATTAGTCTTGGATATGGATAATATCATTGGAAATTATGTAATATTTGCACAAAAAAATATTTCAGTTGTAATGTATGTTTTGTTTTAACTTCCATTTACTGTATTTGAATGTGATTGTATTCTATGTATGTGTTTACCTTGTTTATTGTGAGTCACTCTGGACAAAGAGTATAGATGAATATCTACATTGAAAATTGTGAAGTGACTTTACTGTTGAAATGTAAATGAGTGAATGTTACCATGATTTGTAAATAACAACATAAAAACAAAGGCTCTGGTGTGGTTCTCCTGGTTTACCGGGATGGGGTTCAATTCCCTGCAGTGCCCTACTCATAGTGTTGTATTTACCATTTTATATTGTCTGTTTTATTTATGTTCATAGTGTTGTATTTACCCTTTATGGTTTTATGTTTTATTCTTTATGTTCATTGTGTTGTATTTACCCTTACATGGTTTGTTTAATTCTTTGTTCATAGTGTTGTATTTCCCCTTATGTGGTTTATTTTATCTTTATGTTCATAATGTTGTATTTACCCTTACATGGTTTGTTTTATTCTTTATGTTCATTGTGTAGGGTTGGGATCCTTCATTATCATTATAATTGTTGATGACCAGATGGACCATTACAGGTCTGTAACTCTTTAGTGTACAAATGGAACCAAATGGACCCGTTATGGTGGTCCTTGAAACGTAAAAGTTTGAGGACCACTGGTATTGTAATGGTTTATCAGACGTGAAGTCCACACACCAGCTCTTACAGTGTGATGGATACGGTTCCAAATGCTAACGCAGCTACAAGCTCTTAGCCTGTCTCAAAGTGGGGTCCTTGGGGGGATTTCAGGGGGTTCCCAGCTAGAGTAGTTAAGGTAGCATCATACACATTTTAACCACTTTATCCATTTACTAGAGTCTCGGGGGACTACGCCCCCCGAGACCCCAGCCGTTGCGCGGGGCTTTGCGTTCGCTGGTGCCTACGTGTGTCTGTCTTTGTGTTAGTGTCGCTGTAGCACAGAGTGGGCATTAAGATGGGATGTATGCTCCTTTAAGGGAGGTGGATCGTGGGATTCTGTTGTTTGCAAAGAGGCGTTGTGAATATTGGCTCATTGCAGACTCACCTTATTGCCACCTGATCGTGTGAGTGAGTGTTGTGTGTACGTAGGGCGGAATAGCTTGCGAGGTTGTGTGCTTTTTTGTTTGCTACTGGGCCTTGCATAGGAATGGATATTTTGAAAAGATGTGTTGTCATGACATGTGAAAAGGAAGTGCAATAATGTTAGATAAATGACATAGACGGAATTGCATGTGACGAAGTGAGGAGTTTATTTGCATGAGATTTTGTATTTGTAGAAAATGATGTAGGAGTGAGCAGGTGTTGCAGACAGTGGCAACGTGCTGAGGACGACAGCTTGTCATGGCTGGGCCTGCGGAATGGGAGAGAAGGAGAAGGCAGGAGTCAAGCACGCAGTCTGGCATGTCCATCAGGGAACAGGTGAAACGTAAGCTAGTGGTGTATTAGTGAAGTGGTGAGAAGCATTGTCTGCATCGGTGATGTAGGTCAATGAGATATGGCACAGGTGACAATGCAACAGATGTACCTAATTTGTGAAGGAGTACTTCCCCATGAAGGAATGTTGTGAGGGATGCAGTTTCCATCGATGGCATTCATGGCAGAGCCTGCAGAATGGGAGAAAGGCAGGAAGAAGGACATAATGTGGATGGCCAGCATAGAGTATGTAACAGTAAAGGAAGCGTCTTTTGTGTGAAGTGGTAGGCCTTGACAATTATGTAGTGCAAGCATAAATGACACATGGAAGAATGCAACAGATGTACCTCAATGGAGAAGAAGCAGATGTCCATGATGAAAGGAAGTTGGCACGTCATCAGGTTCCAGAGATTGGCAACGCAGGGCCTGCAGAATGGGAGTGAAAGAGCAGCCAGGAATCAACCACACAATGTGACATGTTGAAGAGGGATTATGTGAAGGGAAAGGCAGTGATATGTGTGTGAAGTGTTAAGCAGCAGCACTATTAGTTATGTGGATTTATGAGAAAGGAATGTAACAATGCATGAACCTTGCCTCAAGGGGGACGAAGCAGTAGTCCAGGAAAGAAGCTGCAAGGCCGGCAGGTGGCGCAGGTTCTCATGATAGGCTCTGCAGAATGGCTGAATGGCAGCGGTGACTTTGATGACAGCGGTTGTGGTGCTGTGTGATGAGCAGAAGGGGGTTGTGACCTATGTGGTGCCAGAAGTTGTTGGAACAGTGCGGGATAAAAGTGTATCCCTGTATCACAACGACTTTGGCAACCACCAATTAGTCAGCTCATCGTCACGTTGATTAGGGGGGAAAACTGTAGTAATAGTAGTGTTTTCAAGTGGATTGTTTGTTTGACGGGGGGCCACTGCAGGTGGTGGAGGACTGCTGTGAGATGGTCTCTGGAACGGGCGCTGGTGTGCGGGCAAGGCAGTGAAATGTCTGTGGAGTGGTAATTTGCGTCATTGTCAGCAGCACTTATGTAGATGAATGAGAAATGGCACATGTGACAATGCAGCAGACGTACCTCTTTGTGAAGGAGCACTTGACCATGAAGGGAAGTTGCAACGGGCTGAGGTTACACAGATAGTCATCCATGACAGAGGCTGCAGAATGGGAGAAATGGAGAAGGCGGGAAGGAAGCACACAATGTGAGACGTCCACTATGGATCATGTGACAGTGAAGACAGTGATTTGTGTTTGAAGCGGTAGGTATTGTCAATTATGTAGAGCAATTACAAATGGCACATGGAAGAATGCAAGACTTTTACCTCAATGTGGAAGAAGCACTTGTTTGAAAACCACATTTTCAGTGTGGTATGTCTGGTGCGGTATGGCAAACGTCATGGCTGCTGGGTCACCCGTCCTTGAACTGGCAACATAAAGCTGTCCGTGGCCGAAGACAGGGAACTGTAGCCAGACTCCCACTCTTCTGAGGGTCTGCCCTTGGGACTTGTTGATGGTGGTGGCAAAAGCAGTGCGGATCGGAAACTGTCGTCTGGCCCAGTCAAAAGGGAACTGTCCAGCTTCAGGAAGGAACTTGATGCGAGGGATCAAGACTTCCTTTTGTGTGGCTGCGATTGTGCACAGCAGGAGCTTGTTGTTGAGGGACCTCTGGAAGAAGAGTTTGGTGCCATTGCACAGTCCGTCTTTAGGGCTGATGTTGCGGAGTAGCATCAAGGGCATTCCAGGCTTGAGGGTGATGATGTGGCGGGGAAATCCACTGGGGCAGAGGGTGTTGAGATATTCGATGGTGAAGCGCATAACATCTTGGTAGTCCACCAGGGTGTCAGCACTGGTGAGCTTGGTAGCCACACCTGGCATCCAGGTCTCCATGATGTCATTGATGGTGTCCACCTCTTTGTTGGTAGGGGCAAGCAGTGATCTGCCGTGCAGCCAGTCAGTGCGTGCGTAGTTGGTAGGCAAGTCTGGAAACACTGTGTTGCAAAATTCTTTCATGGATGTGGCCTCTGCGACGTTGTTGCGATCTGTGTTAGGTTGAATGTGGAAACGCATGCTTTCAGGGATGGAGACGAAGTCGTTGGCATCATTTGCTGTGCCATCGCCAAGGCTGAGGGTCCACGTGTCGAAGTCCTCCAGACGTGGGTCTCCACTGGCCTTGACACGCATGTTTTCTGTGAGGGAGAAGATGGAGAATTTTTCCCAGAGTGTGGAATTGTTCAGGCAGCTGTCTATAATCTGGCCCTCATTGGCCCCTCGAATCACTGGGAGACACTGTCGGAAGTCACCTGCCAAGACAATAATTTTGCCACCAAATGGAGTGTTTGGCTTCTGGAGTAGGTCTTGCAGTGAGCGGTCAAGTGCCTCTAGCAGGTGGCGGTGCATCATGGTGGCTTCATCAATCAGCAGGAGGCGTGAGCGGCGTAGTAGTTTGGCCAGGCTGCTCTGTGCTGTGATGTTCAAGGTAGTGTTCTTTGTGAGGTGGAGAGGAGCTTTCAGGCGCAAATGGAGCGTTCTGCCGAGGTGAAGGAGTTGGGCTGCAATGCCAGTGGTGGCCATGGCAAGGGCAATGCAGCCACCTGGTTCCAGACTCCGCACTGCATCTAGGAGGGCATTGAGCAGGAAGGTTTTACCGCAGCCTCCACGTGCAGATATGAAGACTTGTAGGCTTTGTTGTTGTGTGACAGCTGACATGACTGTGTCGTAAATCTGTTGTTGTGCTGTAGTGAACTTTGGTATTGTTGCCTCCACAGTGGCGGAGATCTCGCGCACATCGTAGTTCATTTCTTCACGGATGAGGGCGTCTTCCATGTTGACCAGCCCATGGACAGTGGCCTTTTCAGCATCAGTCATTGGTTCCAGGAAAACGTCGTGGAGGTCCTGGTGATGTGACTGGAGTGAGGCTTGTAGATCCAGTCGGACCATGGTTTTCAGCTGGTCCTCAGTGAAGGAGAGATTCCTACGCTGTGCTGTGCGCTTGAAATCATCAGTCCACTGTGACCAGTTGTCGTTGAACAGTGTTTTGGGGTCAGCTGGTTGGCAGAAGAGGAGGATGATTACGAATAAGAGACGAATCTGTGGGCACAGCTGTGTGATTGCAGCCTCAGTGAGGACAGTGGCCCACTCGTTGTCATCATCCAATAGGCCGAGCTCCCTGCACACTTCCTTGTAGGTTTCCAGGGTCCTGCCATTGAGGGAGTAGAGGTCGTCAAAACTTGTTTTCCCTCTGCAGTGGTCATGGTGGAGTAGCATTCTCAAGTAGAAGACGTCGCCTGCCACGGGGTTGACGGTGTGGACCCGACTGCCTTTTTTTTCTGAGCTTCCATTTTTTGGTTTGTGGTAGGTAGGTGTATTTCTGAGGCATGTCAACATAGCGCGGCATGGTTGTAGGGTCGAAGTGTGGACCTGCGAGGGCTTTCTGTTTGTCATTGTTGTCGAAGAAAGCAGTCAACTCTGTGGCCCTCTCCTGCTGCACCACAGTCTCCTCATGACCATGGGCAAAATAGACTTGCTGCTGCTCTTTCAGATGCAGGCGGAGGGCTTTGACAGGAGGGTGGTTCTTTGATATGTTGAAGGAGAAGAGTTTCCAGCAGGCCTCACTGGATCCAACTGACCGCATGTCCACATACTCGCGAATCTCATCACGTGCCGGTTGGACGCCATCCGCTTCAGCAGATACCATTGCACGGTCAGGCCCTTTGGCAGGCAAATGTAGATAGGGGTGTGGGTGGAGAGAGTAGTACATGCAGGCGTTGCATGTTGGTGTGTATGTAGTGTGGTGTGCTGTTTGTGGAGGGGGAAGCAGTGTATTAGTTATAGGGCATGTGTGAAATGACTCTGCCGTCATGTGGAATGTGAAGTGCATGGAAGTGCAGAGGAGGGGCAACTGAGGAGCAGAGATAAGGGCAAAGAGGGCTGTGTGTTGCAGACAGAACATGCACACACACACACACGCACACACGCAATGCACAGGGAGACACATACCCAGACTGTGTGCATGTATGTGGTGTGTGAGTATAGGGTGTATGACAGTGCAGTGGAGAGAATGTGTGCAAGAGTGGAGAAGAGCATAAGTGTTTGTTTGGGAGACAGCTGCAAGGAAGGTTGTGCTGTGGCTGCAGCCTGGCGCAAAAGTCTCAAGGAGCGTCTCGGTGTGTTGGGCTGCGGTTGGTGCTGCTGGCAGCGTGTGTTCTTTGCGAGGAGTTGAGCTGAGAAGTGAAGACAGTTGGCTATGAAGTAGTGTGAGGAGCAATTATGCAGTGTGGATGAGAGGTGCGTGAATTGGCAGTAAGGCAGTCTGTGTGATGTAAGTGATAGATATTGGGGGCTGGTGTAGTAGGTAGCTAGTGTTCAGTGTGAAGATGTACATAGGAATGAGGGGTGGAGACGGAAAGAATTGCACACACATGTATGTTGCGGTGTATATAGTGTGTGGTGCTGTTTGTGGAGGTGAAGCAATGTGAAGGTGAAAGGCAATGAGGGCAAAGAGTGTGATGTGAAGGCCAATGCAACAGCAGAGGACGTCCACCTGAGGACAACAGATGTGCGCAAGGACGTCTGTGTCGTGCAGACAATAGAGTGAAACACAGACACTCTGTGTGACAGAGAGACACAGACACACAGACACACACACACACACACACACACACACACACACACACACACACACACACACACACACACACACACACTCACACACACTGCCACACAGACAGACACACACACACACACACACACACACACACACACACACACACACACACACACACACACACACACACACACACAGACACACACACGCGCACACACAGACACACAGGCTGTAGTTGTGTGTGCATGGTGGTGATGTGAAAGAGTAGGTAGTACATGGATGACAGTGGACTGCATGAGTGGAAGTAATGAGAATTGCATTAGGCAGTACCTTGCTTGTGAGGCAGCTGCAAGGAAGGGCCTGCTGTGTGTGCAGCGTGCTCCGGTGTGTGGTGACTGTGTTGATGGTGTTGGTGTTGTTCTGTGCCAGTAGGCAGGTGTGTGCTGAGGCGATTGGGTTGATGGTCTGCACCTAATAATGGAAGACAGTTGAGGTGGATATATTTGTTGCATTGGAAAGGCAAGTAAAGGCATCAATGAGCAATGTGTTTTTGACACGGTAGGTGTACTGTGGAAGAGAAGTAGGTGAGGGTGCTGTGGTGAGGATGTGAAATAAAGAGGTCCCTGAAGTGAAGAGAATGTGTTGGAGGTCAATGTAATAGCATGAGTCATCACCTGTGGCATGGGGCTGGGTGAATGTGCGTGTCCGTGTGTCTGGCGGCTGTTGCTGGTCGTGCGGGTGTGTGTCCTTTGCGAGGAGTTGAGCTGGGAAGTGAAGATAGTTAGAGATGAGGTAGTGGAATGAGCAGTAATGGCATGTGGATGTGATTATTGCAAGGACGGCTGCGTGTTGCAGACGATAAAGGGCCACGCACATAGACAGACACACAGACTGGCAGTGTTCCTCTGTGTGCATGTTGGTGATGTGAGGGAAAAGGTTGTACATATGCTTTTGCGAAGAGAATGGCTGGAAGTTTGGGAATGCAGTAAAGTCTACCTTGGCTGTCAGGCAGCTACAATGAAGGGGTGTGAAGCTGGCGTTGTGGTGTGGCATCATGACCGGCATCTGAGAAGTGATGTGGCATGTACAGTATATGAGGTACACATTGGATGAAAAGGATTAAGTGCAGGTGGGAGACGTGGCGTGCTTTGGGTGGACATAGAATGTGCGAGAAGGTGAGTGTAGTCATGATGGGAAAGTGTGCGCCAGTAATGAGCAGTAATGCGATATATGTGAATCAGTGAGACAAAAGAAGTGGTGGTGTGTTGTTGTGCTGGGCAGAGCATATGTTGGTGATGAGAGATTATAGGTGGGAAATAGTGTAGAGTGGAAAGACTGCATGGAAGGGATGAGGACAACAGAAGTCATCACCTTGGCTGTCAGGCTGCTGCGGTGAAGGTGTGGGAGGTAGGGCTGGTGATGTGGACTCACTTCGTGCTTGTCAGCTGAGAAGTGAGGTATGCATGTTAATAGTTGTTGAATAGGATTGACTGCATGTGTGGTGACACACACACATATGTATGCATAGTGGCTGTGGCATGATGTGTAATGCTATGCGCAAGGGAAGAGCTAAGGACATGCAATGGAGGGGACTGCATAGTGAAAGAGACGTACAGAGAAGGTGGTGAAATGGAAGTACTGCATTACCTGATGTGTGTGGCAAGTGTGGCCGCTTGCGTCGTCTAGCCAATGCAGGCCTTTTCCTTTTCATGACTGCCAGACAATGTGACGGTCCCAAGCAGGAGTGGGGTGGTTGTAGGTAAACTGTGAAGTAGGGAACATTGTGAGGCAGTGTAAGTGTGGTGTGACACCTTGTGAGGGCAAATGAAAATGTAATAACGGTGTGTACAATACAGCTGCGTTCCTCATTTGCGGTGCAAAGTGCTGTGGCCAACGAGAAGCAGCAAAAGGCACAATAGGATTGACAACGTAAAAGAGGGCCGAAGAAAACAATGTCTTGAAAGTAATGGGTCCAAGACAACATAACAGGCAGTGAGGCAAAGAGTGAAGAGATGAATTAGAACATAGAGAGTGGGAAGAGAGGAATGGAACTGAGTGCTAGACTGAAGGAAGAAGTGTCGGCGTGTGCTTAGAAACACACGTGCTGTAAGTGGGGCCACAGACAGCGTGTGAGGTGATGGGTGTGTATGTCGTTGTTGTGATTCAGTTAGATGGAGACATGGTGGCAGTTGTGGTGCGCAATGGCTCCTTAGTATAGTTTTGTGTGTGAAGAAGTTGTATTGAATGATGTACTGCCTTGGCATGAGATGACATTACATTGTTGGTATGTGAAGGCGTGATAGCATGTGAAACATTTGTAGTGGCAGTGTGTTAAAGAGCAGTGTGCTGAGGTGGTTTGTAAACATGTTATGGCATTAATGTTAGCAGTCATGAAATACAGGGGAAAAAAGCATCCGTTTAGAAAACAATCATACATGTGCATAGAAAGAGTGTGAATTAGCATGGAGAAAATGCGAGGTTGTGAAAAGCATGGAGATAAGATGGGAAGATGAAAGAAAGAGGTGAAAACATGAGTGTTAAAAAGGCATTACACATTACATTGTTGGTTTGTGAAGGCGTGATAGCATGGGAAACATTTGTTGTGGCGTTGTGTGAAAGTGGTGTGTGCTGTGGTGCTTTGTAAACATGTTATGGCATGAATGTGAAGAGGCATGAAATAGAGGCAAAAGAACGTGCATCCGTTGTAAAGACAATCGTACATGTGCAATAGAAAGGGTGTGAATTAGCATGGGGAAAAGGCAGCGTTGTAAAAAGCATACACATCAAAGCGAAGATGAAAGAAAGAGGTGAAAACATGTGTTAAAAAAGCATTGCAAAGTGCATTGTGTATGTGAGTGTAAAGAAAGGCTCCATACTAGAGAGTGGGCTCAACTGGGGAGATCTTGAAAGAACCGCTAAGAACCGAGTGAAATGGAGGACACTTAAGTCAAGTAAGTCAAGACTATATTATGTTGTAAAAGAAAGTATATGCTGTCATACTACGTTGGATGTTTCCATAGTGTAAAAGCAACACCACATGAAGCCACAACCTCCCCAGTTTGATTACAGAAAGAGAACATCAATTGCAGTCAAAATATCATCGCCGCCACAAGCATCACTCAACGCCATTGTCGGGAGTTTACATCTTGAATTATTTAGCGGAGTGACGAATCTGCCGATCCACACAAACCATCTTTTGACCTCTCCCTTCAACCTCAAATATGCCCTTAAACATCTCATCGATGTGAAAGGCCTGGCTGCACAAGAGAAGGTGGAGATGCTTCACAAATCTGATGATTGGGGGTTTGAATCTTAAAGGTCCGGTGCAATGACATTTTCTGATGTTTTTATACAACTAGATTCTGACAAGGAGCACGTTTTTAAGATTGAGTAATTAAGATTGTTTTTTTAGGGACTTTTGATACAAAAATACACAAAAATTAGTTTAATTTGTTTTGGGCATCTATTGTTAGGTATGCCCATATAATAACGTGCAGCTATGAGTATCACACAGGTGAACAAAATCAAGATAAATTCATACTCATAAAAGTGTATATCCCTCCTCACACTTTCACTCACTCAATGACATATGTCAGTAACATGGTCAGTATCATGGTCAGTTAAAACTTAGTGTCAAAAGTAGCAGAAATAAGCGATCTACAAGACCCCAACATATCGTGTGTGACGTGTGTGTGTGTGTGTGTGTGTGTGTGTGTGTGTGTGCGTGCGTGCGTGTGTGTGTTTTTCGTTCCTTCAGAAACACATAAAAGAAGCAAAAAATAGCAGATCTACAAGCCCACAACCTGACACATACTGTACGTACGTGTTGATCATGAGGAGCTCCTCACCCAATGTGTTGGTGTTAGTTTGACATTTCTCTTCTGTTCTTGCCCCCTTGGTTTATGGTTTCATGTTGCTTGTTAGTTTCTGTATTTACTAGGGTTTAGGTTGTATGTGTTAGTCCGTCATTCCCCAGGTGTTTTGTAGTGTTTATTTTGTAGTAGTGTTCTTGTGCTTCCTGTTTACGCTGGTTTGTTGTTACCTGTTTTAAAGGGTCTACACCATGAATTTTAACTTTTTCTTCATTTTTGTGTGTTTTTGGTCTCCCCCACCTCTCTTCTGTTCCAACAAATACCCGACTTCGAGCATGCAGGCTTTCATAGGCTATCTGTGGTTTTTATGTAAATTGGTCTGAAAACAGTCCGTCAGATTTGTTCCCCCACCCTACGTCACGTCTGGGAACAATTCCTCCCGTTTTTCAGTTCTAACCCAAAAAAAAAAATCCAAAAAAAAAAAAAAAAAAAATGTTTTTTAATTTTTTCTTATTTTTTTTTTTTACTTTTTCCACACAGAACCAGGACATAACATGCATACAAACTGGCTCAGTAGCGCCCCGTGCCAAACAGGACAATGTGGTATTGCAGGTGAAAGTGCTTTATAAGCCAGAGAGAAATTAGTTGGAATGAGTATATCTGAGGCTTGATTTAGGCTCAAACCTTTTGAAAAACGTTTGAGGGACATAAACAATATGATATCAAATATTATTATTATTTTTTAAATTCATGGTGTAGCTCCTTTAAGGTGACTCTCCACCAAACAGACTACTTCAGACTACAACAGGGAAAAGTTGGCATTTAGTTCAGCACATTCTGTCAGCCGATGCGCACATTGTTGTGCGCATGCGTTAGAGCTCGCAGCGCTGGCCTGCAAGATCCTGCCAGTCAAAGTTGCGAGTTGCTTTTGTTTGTGCTTGTTTCTGCTTATTGGGCTTGCTTTCAAAATTATTTTTGAAAATAGCTGATGTAATACAAATATTTAACACTTATTTTAACAAAAAACCCTACATTTAAAGGTCTAGCAGCAGCGCTCTATACGTTTTTCTGTGTTTTTAGACACCATTGCAATAGTCATGGCATTAAGAAATAAAAGCATAATATGATGATTTCAGTGTCTTTAAAACTCAGAATGTTTAGTCATCAGACTTTTTGGGGGGGACGATTTTGGCCTCCACACTTAGTGATTTTTTCGGATTTAACTTTCGTTTCGGTAGTGACCAACTTTCGTTTAGTGATTTTTTCGGATGTAACTTTTGTTTCGGTAAAATAAATTTTACCGAAACGAAAATTACCAATCAACTCTAAATTGTCTGAAACGTACTCCTAACAGGTTTTTGGGGGGACGATTTTGAACTCCACACTTAGTAATTTTTTCGGATTTAACTTTCGTTTCGGTATTTTTTTTTTTACCGAAACGAAAGTTACCAATCAACTCTAAATTACCTGAAACGTACTCCTAACAGGTTTTTGGGGGGACGATTTTGGCCTCCACACTTAGTGATTTTTTCGGATTTAACTTTCGTTTCGGTAAAATAAATTTTACCTAAACGAAAATTACCAATCAACTCTAAATTGCCTGAAACGTACTCCTAACAGGTTTTTGGGGGGACGATTTTGGCCTCCACATTTAGTGATTGTTTCGGATTTAACTTTCGTTTCGGTAGTGACCAACTTTCGTTTCGGTAGTGACCCAATGGTGAAAAAATAAATGTACTAAGTCCAGAGCTCGATGAATGTTAGGGACCAAAAAAAGTCACTACAAATGGTACTACCAATCAACTCTAAATTGCCTGAAACGCACTCCTAACAGGTTTTTGGGGGGACGATTTTGGCCTCCATACTTAAGTGATTTTTTCGGATTTAACTTTCGTTTCGGTAAAATGAATTTTACCCAAACGAAAATAACCAATCAACTCTAAATTGCCTGAAACGTACTCCTAACAGGTTTTTGGGGGGACGATTTTGAACTCCACACTTAGTAATTTTTTCGGATTTAACTTTCGTTTCGGTATTTTTTTTTTTACCGAAACGAACATTACCAATCAACTCTAAATTACCTGAAACGTACTCCTAACAGGTTTTTGGGGGGACGATTTTGGCCTCCACACTTAGTGATTTTTTCGGATTTAACTTTCGTTTCGGTAAAATAAATTTTACCTAAACGAAAATTACCAATCAACTCTAAATTGCCTGAAACGTACTCCTAACAGGTTTTTGGGGGGACGATTTTGGCCTCCACATTTAGTGATTGTTTCGGATTTAACTTTCGTTTCGGTAGTGACCAACTTTCGTTTCGGTAGTGACCCAATGGTGAAAAAATAAATGTACTAAGTCCAGAGCTCGATGAATGTTAGGGACCAAAAAAAGTCACTACAAATGGTACTACCAATCAACTCTAAATTGCCTGAAACGCACTCCTAACAGGTTTTTGGGGGGACGATTTTGGCCTCCATACTTAAGTGATTTTTTCGGATTTAACTTTCGTTTCGGTAAAATAAATTTTACCCAAACGAAAATAACCAATCAACTCTAAATTGCCTGAAACGTACTCCTAACAGGTTTTTGGGGGGACGATTTTGGCCTCCACACTTAGTGATTTTTTCGGATTTAACTTTCGTTTCGGTAGTGACCAACTTTCGTTTCGGTAGTGGCCCAATGGTGAAAATTTTTTTTCGTCACCAGCATTTTTCGTCATTTTTCGTCACCAGCATTTTTCGTCACCAGCATTTTTCGTCACCAGCATTTTTCGTCATTTTTCGTCACCAGCATTTTTTCGTCACCAGCATTTTTCGTCACCAGCATTTTTTCGTCACCAGCATTTTTCGTCACCAGCATTTTTTCGTCACCAGCATTTTTCGTCACCAGCATTTTTCGTCACCAGCATTTTTTCGTCACCAGCATTTTTCGTCACTTTTCGTCACCAGCATTTTTTCTTCACCAGCATTATTTGTCAATTTTCGTCACCAGCATTTTTCGTCACCAGCATTTTTCGTCATTTTTCGTCACCAGCATTTTTTCGTCACCAGCATTTTTTCGTCACCAGCATTTTTCGTCATTTTTCGTCACCAGCATTTTTTCGTCACCAGCATTTTTCGTCATTTTTCGTCACCAGCATTCTTTCGTCACCAGCATTTTTCGTCATTTTTCGTCACCAGCATTTTTTCGTCACCAGCATTTTTCGTCACCAGCATTTTTTCGTCACCAGCATTTTTCGTAGTTTTTCGTCACCAGCATTTTTCGTCATTTTTCGTCACCAACATTTTTTCGTCACCAGCATTTTTCGTCATTTTTCGTCACCAGCATTTTTCGTCACCAGCATTTTTCGTCATTTTTCGTCACCAGCATTTTTCGTCATTTTTCGTCACCAGCATTTTTCGTCACCAGCATTTTTTCGTCACCAGCATTTTTCGTAATTTTTCGTCACCAGCATTTTTTCGTCACCAGCATTTTTCGTCATTTTTCGTCACCAGCATTTTTCGTCATTTTTCGTCACCAGCATTTTTCGTCATTTTTCGTCACCAGCATTTTTTCGTCACCAGCATTTTTCGTAATTTTTCGTCACCAGCATTTTTTCGTCACCAGCATTTTTTCGTCACCAGCATTTTTCTTCATTTTTCGTCACCAGCATTTTTCGTCACCAGCATTTCTCGTCATTTTTCGTCACCAGCATTTTTCGTCATTTTTCGTCACCAGCATTTTTTGTCACCAGCATTTTTCGTTATTTTTCGTCACCAGCATTTTTCGTCATTTTTCGTCACCAGCATTTTTTCGTCACCAGCATTTTTCGTCATTTTTCGTCACCAGCATTTTTCGTCACCAGCATTTTTCGTCATTTTTCGTCACCAGCATTTTTTCGTCACCAGCATTTTTCGTCATTTTTCGTCATTTTTCAGTCACCAGCATTTTTCGTCATTTTTCGTCACCGGCATTTTTCGTAATTTTTCGTCACCAGCATTTTTTCTTCACCAGCATTTTTCGTCATTTTTCGTCACCAGCATTTTTTCGTCACCAGCATTTTTCGTAATTTTTCGTCACCAGCATTTTTTCGTCACCAGCATTTTTCGTCATTTTTCGTCACCAGCATTTTTCGTCACCAGCATTTTTTCGTCACCAGCATTTTTCGTAATTTTTCGTCACCAGCATTTTTTCGTCACCAGCATTTTTCGTCATTTTTCGTCACCAGCATTTTTTCGTCACCAGCATTTTTCGTCATTTTTCGTCACCAGCATTTTTTCGTCACCAGCATTTTTCGTCATTTTTCGTCATTTTTCGTCACCAGCATTTTTCGTCATTTTTCAGTCACCAGCATTTTTCGTCATTTTTCGTCATTTTTCGTCACCAGCATTTTTCGTCACCAACATTTTTCGTCATTTTTCCGTCACCAGCATTTTTCGTCATTTTTCGTCACCAGCATTTTTTCGTCACCAGCATTTTTCGTCATTTTTCGTCACCAGCATTTTTCGTCATTTTTCGTCACCAGCATTTTTTCGTCACCAGCATTTTTTCGTCACCAGCATTTTTCGTCATTTTTCGTCACCAGCATTTTTTCGTCACCAGCATTTTTCGTCATTTTTCGTCACCAGCATTTTTCGTCACCAGCATTTTTTCGTCACCAGCATTTTTCGTCACCAGCAATTTTTCGTCATTTTTCGTCACCAGCATTTTTTCGTCACCAGCATTTTTCGTCATTTTTCGTCACCAGCATTTTTCGTCATTTTTCGTCACCAGCATTTTTCGTCACCAGCATTTTTTCGTCACCAGCATTTTTCGTAATTTTTCGTCACCAGCATTTTTTCGTCACCAGCATTTTTCGTCATTTTTCGTCACCAGTATTTTTTCGTCACCAGCATTTTTCGTCATTTTTCGTCACCAGCATTTTTCGTCATTTTTCGTCACCAGCATTTTTCGTCACCAGCATTTTTTCGTCACCAGCATTTTTCGTCATTTTTCGTCACCGGCATTTTTCGTAATTTTTCGTCACCAGCATTTTTTCTTCACCAGCATTTTTCGTCATTTTTCGTCACCAGCATTTTTTCGTCACCAGCATTTTTCGTAATTTTTCGTCACCAGCATTTTTTCGTCACCAGCATTTTTCGTCATTTTTCGTCACCAGCATTTTTCGTCACCAGCATTTTTCGTCATTTTTCGTCACCAGCATTTTTCGTCATTTTTCGTCACCAGCATTTTTCGTCACCAGCATTTTTTCGTCACCAGCATTTTTCGTAATTTTTCGTCACCAGCATTTTTTCGTCACCAGCATTTTTCGTCATTTTTCGTCACCAGCATTTTTCGTCACCAGCATTTTTTCGTCACCAGCATTTTTCGTAATTTTTGGTCACCAGCATTTTTTCGTCACCAGCATTTTTCGTCATTTTTCGTCACCGGCATTTTTCGTAATTTTTCGTCACCAGCATTTTTTCGTCACCAGCATTTTTCGTCATTTTTCGTCACCAGCATTTTTTCGTCACCAGCATTTTTTGTCACCAGCATTTTTTCGTCACCAGCATTTTTCGTCACCAGCATTTTTTCGTCACCAGCATTTTTCGTCATTTTTCGTCACCGGCATTTTTCGTAATTTTTCGTCACCAGCATTTTTTCGTCACCAGCATTTTTCGTCATTTTTCGTCACCAGCATTTTTTCGTCACCAGCATTTTTTGTCATTTTTCGTCACCAGCATTTTTTCGTCACCAGCATTTTTCGTCATCAGCAATTTTTCGTCATTTTTCGTCACCAGTATTTTTTCGTCACCAGCATTTTTCGTCATTTTTCGTCACCAGCATTTTTCGTCATTTTTCGTCACCAGCATTTTTCGTCACCAGCATTTTTTCGTCACCAGCATTTTTCGTCATTTTTCGTCACCGGCATTTTTCGTAATTTTTCGTCACCAGCATTTTTTCTTCACCAGCATTTTTCGTCATTTTTCGTCACCAGCATTTTTTCGTCACCAGCATTTTTCGTAATTTTTCGTCACCAGCATTTTTTCTTCACCAGCATTTTTCGTCATTTTTCGTCACCAGCATTTTTTCGTCACCAGCATTTTTCGTAATTTTTCGTCACCAGCATTTTTTCGTCACCAGCATTTTTCGTCATTTTTCGTCACCAGCATTTTTCGTCACCAGCATTTTTTCGTCACCAGCATTTTTCGTAATTTTTCGTCACCAGCATTTTTTCGTCACCAGCATTTTTCGTCATTTTTCGTCACCAGCATTTTTTCGTCACCAGCATTTTTCGTCATTTTTCGTCACCAGCATTTTTTCGTCACCAGCATTTTTCGTCATTTTTCGTCATTTTTCGTCACCAGCATTTTTCGTCATTTTTCAGTCACCAGCATTTTTCGTCATTTTTCGTCATTTTTCGTCACCAGCATTTTTCGTCACCAACATTTTTCGTCATTTTTCCGTCACCAGCATTTTTCGTCATTTTTCGTCACCAGCATTTTTTCGTCACCAGCATTTTTCGTCATTTTTCGTCACCAGCATTTTTTCGTCACCAGCATTTTTTGTCATTTTTCGTCACCAGCATTTTTTCGTCACCAGCATTTTTCGTCACCAGCAATTTTTCGTCATTTTTCGTCACCAGCATTTTTTCGTCACCAGCATTTTTCGTAATTTTTCGTCACCAGCATTTTTCGTCATTTTTCGTCACCAGCATTTTTCGTCATTTTTCGTCACCAGCATTTTTCGTCATTTTTCGTCACCAGCATTTTTCGTCACCAGCATTTTTTCGTCACCAGCATTTTTCGTAATTTTTCGTCACCAGCATTTTTTCGTCACCAGCATTTTTCGTCATTTTTCGTCACCAGCATTTTTTCGTCACCAGCATTTTTCGTCATTTTTCGTCACCAGCATTTTTCGTCATTTTTCGTCACCAGCATTTTTCGTCATTTTTCGTCACCAGCATTTTTTCGTCACCAGCATTTTCCGTCATTTTTCGTCACCAGCATTTTTCGTCACCAGCATTTTTCGTCTTTTTTCGTCAACAGCATTTTTCGTCACCAGCATTTTTTCGTCACCAGCATTTTTCGTCATTTTTCGTCACCAGCATTTTTTCGTCACCAGCATTTTTCGTCATTTTTCGTCACCAGCATTTTTTCGTCACCAGCATTTTTTGTCATTTTTCGTCACCAGCATTTTTTCGTCACCAGCATTTTTCGTCACCAGCAATTTTTCGTCATTTTTCGTCACCAGCATTTTTTCGTCACCAGCATTTTTCGTAATTTTTCGTCACCAGCATTTTTCGTCATTTTTCGTCACCAGCATTTTTCGTCATTTTTCGTCACCAGCATTTTTCGTCACCAGCATTTTTCGTCATTTTTCGTCACCAGCATTTTTTCGTCACCAGCATTTTTCGTCATTTTTCGTCACCAGCATTTTTTCGTCACCAGCATTATTTGTCATTTTTCGTCACCAGCATTTTTCGTCACCAGCATTTTTCGTCATTTTTCGTCACCAGCATTTTTTCGTCACCAGCATTTTTTCGTCACCAGCATTTTTCGTCATTTTTCGTCACCAGCATTTTTTCGTCACCAGCATTTTTCGTCACCAGCATTTTTCGTCATTTTTCGTCACCAGCATTTTTTCGTCACCAGCATTTTTTCGTCACCAGCATTTTTCGTCATTTTTCGTCACCAGCATTTTTTCGTCACAAGCATTTTTCGTCATTTTTCGTCACCAGCATTTTTTCGTCACCAGCATTTTTCGTCATTTTTCGTCACCAGCTTTTTTTCGTCACCAGCATTTTTTCGTCACCAGCATTTTTCGTCATTTTTCGTCACCAGCATTTTTTCGTCACCAGCATTTTTCGTCATTTTTCGTCACCAGCATTTTTCGTCACCAGCATTTTTCGTCACCAGCATTTTTCGTCATTTTTCGTCACCAGCATTTTTTCGTCACCAGCATTTTTCGTAATTTTTCGTCACCAGCATTTGTTCGTCACCAGCATTTTTCGTCACCAACATTTTTTCGTCACCAGCATTTTTTCGTCACCAGCATTTTTCGTCATTTTTCGTCACCAGCATTTTTCGTCACCAGCATTTTTCGTCATTTTTCGTCACCAGCATTTTTCGTCATTTTTCGTCACCAGCATTTTTTGTCACCAGCATTTTTCGTTATTTTTCGTCACCAGCATTTTTCGTCATTTTTCGTCAACAGCATTTTTTCGTCACCAGCATTTTTCGTCATTTTTCGTCACCAGCATTTTTCGTCATTTTTCGTCACCAGCATTTTTTCGTCACCAGCATTTTTCGTCATTTTTCGTCACCAGCATTTTTCGTCATTTTTCAGTCACCAGCATTTTTCGTCATTTTTCGTCATTTTTCGTCACCAGCATTTTTTTCGTCACCAGCATTATTTGTCATTTTTCGTCACCAGCATTTTTCGTCATTTTTCGTCACCAGCATTTTTTCGTCACCAGCATTTTTCGTCATTTTTCGTCACCAGCATTTTTTCGTCACAAGCATTTTTCGTCATTCGTCACCAGCATTTTTCGTCATTTTTCGTCACCAGCATTTTTTCGTCACCAGCATTTTTTCGTCACCAGCATTTTTCGTCATTTTTCGTCACCAGCATTTTTTCGTCACCAGCATTTTTCGTCATTTTTCGTCACCAGCAATTTTTCGTCATTTTTCGTCACCAGCATTTTTTCGTCACCAGCATTTTTCGTCATTTTTCGTCACCAGCATTTTTTCGTCACCAGCATTTTTCGTCATTTTTCGTCACCAGCATTTTTTCGTCACCAGCATTATTTGTCATTTTTCGTCACCAGCATTTTTCGTCACCAGCATTTTTCGTCATTTTTCGTCACCAGCATTTTTTCGTCACCAGCATTTTTTCGTCACCAGCATTTTTCGTCATTTTTCGTCACCAGCATTTTTTCGTCACCAGCATTTTTCGTCACCAGCATTTTTCGTCATTTTTCGTCACCAGCATTTTTTCGTCACCAGCATTTTTTCGTCACCAGCATTTTTTCGTCACCAGCATTTTTCGTCATTTTTCGTCACCAGCATTTTTTCGTCACAAGCATTTTTCGTCATTTTTCGTCACCAGCATTTTTTCGTCACCAGCATTTTTCGTCATTTTTCGTCACCAGCTTTTTTTCGTCACCAGCATTTTTTCGTCACCAGCATTTTTCGTCATTTTTCGTCACCAGCATTTTTTCGTCACCAGCATTTTTCGTCATTTTTCGTCACCAGCATTTTTCGTCACCAGCATTTTTCGTCACCAGCATTTTTCGTCATTTTTCGTCACCAGCATTTTTTCGTCACCAGCATTTTTCGTAATTTTTCGTCACCAGCATTTGTTCGTCACCAGCATTTTTCGTCACCAACATTTTTTCGTCACCAGCATTTTTTCGTCACCAGCATTTTTCGTCATTTTTCGTCACCAGCATTTTTCGTCACCAGCATTTTTCGTCATTTTTCGTCACCAGCATTTTTCGTCATTTTTCGTCACCAGCATTTTTTGTCACCAGCATTTTTCGTTATTTTTCGTCATTTTTCGTCAACAGCATTTTTTCGTCACCAGCATTTTTCGTCATTTTTCGTCACCAGCATTTTTCGTCATTTTTCGTCACCAGCATTTTTCGTCATTTTTCGTCACCAGCATTTTTTCGTCACCAGCATTTTTCGTCATTTTTCGTCACCAGCATTTTTCGTCATTTTTCAGTCACCAGCATTTTTCGTCATTTTTCGTCATTTTTCGTCACCAGCATTTTTTTCGTCACCAGCATTATTTGTCATTTTTCGTCACCAGCATTTTTCGTCATTTTTCGTCACCAGCATTTTTTCGTCACCAGCATTTTTTCGTCACCAGCATTTTTCGTCATTTTTCGTCACCAGCATTTTTTCGTCACAAGCATTTTTCGTCATTCGTCACCAGCATTTTTCGTCATTTTTCGTCACCAGCATTTTTTCGTCACCAGCATTTTTTCGTCACCAGCATTTTTCGTCATTTTTCGTCACCAGCATTTTTTCGTCACCAGCATTTTTCGTCATTTTTCGTCACCAGCATTTTTTCGTCACCAGCATTTTTCGTCATTTTTCGTCACCAGCATTTTTCGTCATTTTTCGTCACCAGCATTTTTTCGTCACCAGCATTTTTCGTCACCAGCATTTTTCGTCATTTTTCGTCACCAGCATTTTTTCGTCACCAGCATTTTTTCGTCACCAGCATTTTTCGTCATTTTTCGTCACCAGCATTTTTCGTCACCAGCATTTTTTCGTCACCAGCATTTTTCGTCACCAGCAATTTTTCGTCATTTTTCGTCACCAGCATTTTTTCGTCACCAGCATTTTTCGTCATTTTTCGTCACCAGCATTTTTCGTCATTTTTCGTCACCAGCATTTTTCGTCACCAGCATTTTTTCGTCACCAGCATTTTTCGTAATTTTTCGTCACCAGCATTTTTTCGTCACCAGCATTTTTCGTCATTTTTCGTCACCAGCATTTTTCGTCACCAGCATTTTTTCGTCACCAGCATTTTTCGTAATTTTTGGTCACCAGCATTTGGTCACCGGCATTTTTCGTAATTTTTCGTCACCAGCATTTTTTCGTCACCAGCATTTTTCGTCATTTTTCGTCACCAGCATTTTTTCGTCACCAGCATTTTTTGTCACCAGCATTTTTTCGTCACCAGCATTTTTCGTCACCAGCATTTTTTCGTCACCAGCATTTTTCGTCATTTTTCGTCACCGGCATTTTTCGTAATTTTTCGTCACCAGCATTTTTTCGTCACCAGCATTTTTCGTCATTTTTCGTCACCAGCATTTTTTCGTCACCAGCATTTTTTGTCACCAGCATTTTTTCGTCACCAGCATTTTTCGTCACCAGCATTTTTTCGTCACCAGCATTTTTCGTCATTTTTCGTCACCGGCATTTTTCGTAATTTTTCGTCACCAGCATTTTTTCGTCACCAGCATTTTTCGTCATTTTTCGTCACCAGCATTTTTTCGTCACCAGCATTTTTTGTCATTTTTCGTCACCAGCATTTTTTCGTCACCAGCATTTTTCGTCACCAGCAATTTTTCGTCATTATTCGTCACCAGTATTTTTTCGTCACCAGCATTTTTCGTCATTTTTCGTCACCAGCATTTTTCGTCATTTTTCGTCACCAGCATTTTTCGTCACCAGCATTTTTTCGTCACCAGCATTTTTCGTCATTTTTCGTCACCGGCATTTTTCGTAATTTTTCGTCACCAGCATTTTTTCTTCACCAGCATTTTTCGTCATTTTTCGTCACCAGCATTTTTTCGTCACCAGCATTTTTCGTAATTTTTCGTCACCAGCATTTTTTCGTCACCAGCATTTTTCGTCATTTTTCGTCACCAGCATTTTTCGTCATTTTTCGTCACCAGCATTTTTTCGTCACCAGCATTTTTTCGTCACCAGCATTTTTCGTCATTTTTCGTCACCAGCATTTTTCGTCACCAGCATTTTTTCGTCACCAGCATTTTTCGTCACCAGCAATTTTTCGTCATTTTTCGTCACCAGCATTTTTTCGTCACCAGCATTTTTCGTCATTTTTCGTCACCAGCATTTTTCGTCATTTTTCGTCACCAGCATTTTTCGTCACCAGCATTTTTTCGTCACCAGCATTTTTCGTAATTTTTCGTCACCAGCATTTTTTCGTCACCAGCATTTTTCGTCATTTTTCGTCACCAGCATTTTTCGTCACCAGCATTTTTTCGTCACCAGCATTTTTCGTAATTTTTGGTCACCAGCATTTGGTCACCGGCATTTTTCGTAATTTTTCGTCACCAGCATTTTTTCGTCACCAGCATTTTTCGTCATTTTTCGTCACCAGCATTTTTTCGTCACCAGCATTTTTTGTCACCAGCATTTTTTCGTCACCAGCATTTTTCGTCACCAGCATTTTTTCGTCACCAGCATTTTTCGTCATTTTTCGTCACCGGCATTTTTCGTAATTTTTCGTCACCAGCATTTTTTCGTCACCAGCATTTTTCGTCATTTTTCGTCACCAGCATTTTTTCGTCACCAGCATTTTTTGTCATTTTTCGTCACCAGCATTTTTTCGTCACCAGCATTTTTCGTCACCAGCAATTTTTCGTCATTTTTCGTCACCAGTATTTTTTCGTCACCAGCATTTTTCGTCATTTTTCGTCACCAGCATTTTTCGTCATTTTTCGTCACCAGCATTTTTCGTCACCAGCATTTTTTCGTCACCAGCATTTTTCGTCATTTTTCGTCACCGGCATTTTTCGTAATTTTTCGTCACCAGCATTTTTTCTTCACCAGCATTTTTCGTCATTTTTCGTCACCAGCATTTTTTCGTCACCAGCATTTTTCGTAATTTTTCGTCACCAGCATTTTTTCGTCACCAGCATTTTTCGTCATTTTTCGTCACCAGCATTTTTCGTCACCAGCATTTTTTCGTCACCAGCATTTTTCGTAATTTTTCGTCACCAGCATTTTTTCGTCACCAGCATTTTTCGTCATTTTTCGTCACCAGCATTTTTTCGTCACCAGCATTTTTCGTCATTTTTCGTCACCAGCATTTTTTCGTCACCAGCATTTTTCGTCATTTTTCGTCATTTTTCGTCACCAGCATTTTTCGTCATTTTTCAGTCACCAGCATTTTTCGTCATTTTTCGTCATTTTTCGTCACCAACATTTTTCGTCATTTTTCCGTCACCAGCATTTTTCGTCATTTTTCGTCACCAGCATTTTTTCGTCACCAGCATTTTTCGTCATTTTTCGTCACCAGCATTTTTCGTCATTTTTCGTCACCAGCATTTTTCGTCATTTTTCGTCACCAGCATTTTTTCGTCACCAGCATTTTCCGTCATTTTTCGTCACCAGCATTTTTCGTCACCAGCATTTTTCGTCTTTTTTCGTCAACAGCATTTTTCGTCACCAGCATTTTTTCGTCACCAGCATTTTTCGTAATTTTTCGTCACCAGCATTTTTTCGTCACCAGCATTTTTCGTCATTTTTCGTCACCAGCATTTTTTCGTCACCAGCATTTTTTGTCACCAGCATTTTTTCGTCACCAGCATTTTTCGTCACCAGCATTTTTTCGTCACCAGCATTTTTCGTCATTTTTCGTCACCGGCATTTTTCGTAATTTTTCGTCACCAGCATTTTTTCGTCACCAGCATTTTTCGTCATTTTTCGTCACCAGCATTTTTTCGTCACCAGCATTTTTTGTCATTTTTCGTCACCAGCATTTTTTCGTCACCAGCATTTTTCGTCACCAGCAATTTTTCGTCATTTTTCGTCACCAGTATTTTTTCGTCACCAGCATTTTTCGTCATTTTTCGTCACCAGCATTTTTCGTCATTTTTCGTCACCAGCATTTTTCGTCACCAGCATTTTTTCGTCACCAGCATTTTTCGTCATTTTTCGTCACCGGCATTTTTCGTAATTTTTCGTCACCAGCATTTTTTCTTCACCAGCATTTTTCGTCATTTTTCGTCACCAGCATTTTTTCGTCACCAGCATTTTTCGTAATTTTTCGTCACCAGCATTTTTTCGTCACCAGCATTTTTCGTCATTTTTCGTCACCAGCATTTTTCGTCACCAGCATTTTTTCGTCACCAGCATTTTTCGTAATTTTTCGTCACCAGCATTTTTTCGTCACCAGCATTTTTCGTCATTTTTCGTCACCAGCATTTTTTCGTCACCAGCATTTTTCGTCATTTTTCGTCACCAGCATTTTTTCGTCACCAGCATTTTTCGTCATTTTTCGTCATTTTTCGTCACCAGCATTTTTCGTCATTTTTCAGTCACCAGCATTTTTCGTCATTTTTCGTCATTTTTCGTCACCAACATTTTTCGTCATTTTTCCGTCACCAGCATTTTTCGTCATTTTTCGTCACCAGCATTTTTTCGTCACCAGCATTTTTCGTCATTTTTCGTCACCAGCATTTTTCGTCATTTTTCGTCACCAGCATTTTTCGTCATTTTTCGTCACCAGCATTTTTTCGTCACCAGCATTTTCCGTCATTTTTCGTCACCAGCATTTTTCGTCACCAGCATTTTTCGTCTTTTTTCGTCAACAGCATTTTTCGTCACCAGCATTTTTTCGTCACCAGCATTTTTCGTCATTTTTCGTCACCAGCATTTTTTCGTCACCAGCATTTTTCGTCATTTTTCGTCACCAGCATTTTTTCGTCACCAGCATTTTTTGTCATTTTTCGTCACCAGCATTTTTCGTCACCAGCAATTTTTCGTCATTTTTCGTCACCAGCATTTTTTCGTCACCAGCATTTTTCGTAATTTTTCGTCACCAGCATTTTTCGTCATTTTTCGTCACCAGCATTTTTCGTCATTTTTCGACACCAGCATTTTTCGTCACCAGCATTTTTCGTCATTTTTCGTCACCAGCATTTTTTCGTCACCAGCATTTTTCGTCATTTTTCGTCACCAGCATTTTTTCGTCACCAGCATTATTTGTCATTTTTCGTCACCAGCATTTTTCGTCACCAGCATTTTTCGTCATTTTTCGTCACCAGCATTTTTTCGTCACCAGCATTTTTTCGTCACCAGCATTTTTCGTCATTTTTCGTCACCAGCATTTTTTCGTCACCAGCATTTTTCGTCACCAGCATTTTTCGTCATTTTTCGTCACCAGCATTTTTTCGTCACCAGCATTTTTTCGTCACCAGCATTTTTCGTCATTTTTCGTCACCAGCATTTTTTCGTCACAAGCATTTTTCGTCATTTTTCGTCACCAGCATTTTTTCGTCACCAGCATTTTTCGTCATTTTTCGTCACCAGCTTTTTTTCGTCACCAGCATTTTTTCGTCACCAGCATTTTTCGTCATTTTTCGTCACCAGAATTTTTTCGTCACCAGCATTTTTCGTCATTTTTCGTCACCAGCATTTTTCGTCACCAGCATTTTTCGTCATTTTTCGTCACCAGCATTTTTTCGTCACCAGCATTTTTCGTAATTTTTCGTCACCAGCATTTGTTCGTCACCAGCATTTTTCGTCACCAACATTTTTTCGTCACCAGCATTTTTTCGTCACCAGCATTTTTCGTCATTTTTCGTCACCAGCATTTTTCGTCACCAGCATTTTTCGTCATTTTTCGTCACCAGCATTTTTTGTCACCAGCATTTTTCGTTATTTTTCGTCACCAGCATTTTTCGTCATTTTTCGTCACCAGCATTTTTTCGTCACCAGCATTTTTCGTCATTTTTCGTCACCAGCAATTTTTCGTCATTTTTCGTCACCAGTATTTTTTCGTCACCAGCATTTTTCGTCATTTTTCGTCACCAGCATTTTTCGTCATTTTTCGTCACCAGCATTTTTCGTCACCAGCATTTTTTCGTCACCAGCATTTTTCGTCATTTTTCGTCACCGGCATTTTTCGTAATTTTTCGTCACCAGCATTTTTTCGTCACCAGCATTTTTCGTCATTTTTCGTCACCAGCATTTTTTCGTCACCAGCATTTTTCGTCATTTTTCGTCACCAGCATTTTTTCGTCACCAGCATTTTTCGTCATTTTTCGTCACCAGCATTTTTCGTCACCAGCATTTTTTCGTCACCAGCATTTTTCGTAATTTTTCGTCACCAGCATTTTTTCGTCACCAGCATTTTTCGTCATTTTTCGTCACCAGCATTTTTTCGTCACCAGCATTTTTCGTCATTTTTCGTCACCAGCATTTTTTCGTCACCAGCATTTTTTGTCATTTTTCGTCACCAGCATTTTTTCGTCACCAGCATTTTTCGTCACCAGCAATTTTTCGTCATTTTTCGTCACCAGTATTTTTTCGTCACCAGCATTTTTCGTCATTTTTCGTCACCAGCATTTTTCGTCATTTTTCGTCACCAGCATTTTTCGTCACCAGCATTTTTTCGTCACCAGCATTTTTCGTCATTTTTCGTCACCGGCATTTTTCGTAATTTTTCGTCACCAGCATTTTTTCTTCACCAGCATTTTTCGTCATTTTTCGTCACCAGCATTTTTTCGTCACCAGCATTTTTCGTAATTTTTCGTCACCAGCATTTTTTCGTCACCAGCATTTTTCGTCATTTTTCGTCACCAGCATTTTTCGTCACCAGCATTTTTTCGTCACCAGCATTTTTCGTAATTTTTCGTCACCAGCATTTTTTCGTCACCAGCATTTTTCGTCATTTTTCGTCACCAGCATTTTTTCGTCACCAGCATTTTTCGTCATTTTTCGTCACCAGCATTTTTTCGTCACCAGCATTTTTCGTCATTTTTCGTCATTTTTCGTCACCAGCATTTTTCGTCATTTTTCAGTCACCAGCATTTTTCGTCATTTTTCGTCATTTTTCGTCACCAACATTTTTCGTCATTTTTCCGTCACCAGCATTTTTCGTCATTTTTCGTCACCAGCATTTTTTCGTCACCAGCATTTTTCGTCATTTTTCGTCACCAGCATTTTTCGTCATTTTTCGTCACCAGCATTTTTCGTCATTTTTCGTCACCAGCATTTTTTCGTCACCAGCATTTTCCGTCATTTTTCGTCACCAGCATTTTTCGTCACCAGCATTTTTCGTCTTTTTTCGTCAACAGCATTTTTCGTCACCAGCATTTTTTCGTCACCAGCATTTTTCGTAATTTTTCGTCACCAGCATTTTTTCGTCACCAGCATTTTTCGTCATTTTTCGTCACCAGCATTTTTTCGTCACCAGCATTTTTTGTCACCAGCATTTTTTCGTCACCAGCATTTTTCGTCACCAGCATTTTTTCGTCACCAGCATTTTTCGTCATTTTTCGTCACCGGCATTTTTCGTAATTTTTCGTCACCAGCATTTTTTCGTCACCAGCATTTTTCGTCATTTTTCGTCACCAGCATTTTTTCGTCACCAGCATTTTTTGTCATTTTTCGTCACCAGCATTTTTTCGTCACCAGCATTTTTCGTCACCAGCAATTTTTCGTCATTTTTCGTCACCAGTATTTTTTCGTCACCAGCATTTTTCGTCATTTTTCGTCACCAGCATTTTTCGTCATTTTTCGTCACCAGCATTTTTCGTCACCAGCATTTTTTCGTCACCAGCATTTTTCGTCATTTTTCGTCACCGGCATTTTTCGTAATTTTTCGTCACCAGCATTTTTTCTTCACCAGCATTTTTCGTCATTTTTCGTCACCAGCATTTTTTCGTCACCAGCATTTTTCGTAATTTTTCGTCACCAGCATTTTTTCGTCACCAGCATTTTTCGTCATTTTTCGTCACCAGCATTTTTCGTCACCAGCATTTTTTCGTCACCAGCATTTTTCGTAATTTTTCGTCACCAGCATTTTTTCGTCACCAGCATTTTTCGTCATTTTTCGTCACCAGCATTTTTTCGTCACCAGCATTTTTCGTCATTTTTCGTCACCAGCATTTTTTCGTCACCAGCATTTTTCGTCATTTTTCGTCATTTTTCGTCACCAGCATTTTTCGTCATTTTTCAGTCACCAGCATTTTTCGTCATTTTTCGTCATTTTTCGTCACCAACATTTTTCGTCATTTTTCCGTCACCAGCATTTTTCGTCATTTTTCGTCACCAGCATTTTTTCGTCACCAGCATTTTTCGTCATTTTTCGTCACCAGCATTTTTCGTCACCAGCATTTTTCGTCATTTTTCGTCACCAGCATTTTTTCGTCACCAGCATTTTCCGTCATTTTTCGTCACCAGCATTTTTCGTCACCAGCATTTTTCGTCTTTTTTCGTCAACAGCATTTTTCGTCACCAGCATTTTTTCGTCACCAGCATTTTTCGTCATTTTTCGTCACCAGCATTTTTTCGTCACCAGCATTTTTCGTCATTTTTCGTCACCAGCATTTTTTCGTCACCAGCATTTTTTGTCATTTTTCGTCACCAGCATTTTTCGTCACCAGCAATTTTTCGTCATTTTTCGTCACCAGCATTTTTTCGTCACCAGCATTTTTCGTCATTTTTCGTCACCAGCATTTTTCGTCATTTTTCGTCACCAGCATTTTTCGTCATTTTTCGTCACCAGCATTTTTCGTCATTTTTCGTCACCAGCATTTTTTCGTCACCAGCATTATTTGTCATTTTTCGTCACCAGCATTTTTCGTCACCAGCATTTTTCGTCATTTTTCGTCACCAGCATTTTTTCGTCACCAGCATTTTTTGTCATTTTTCGTCACCAGCATTTTTCGTCATTTTTCGTCACCAGCATTTTTTCGTCACCAGCATTTTTCGTCACCAGCATTTTTTCGTCACCAGCATTTTTCGTCATTTTTCGTCACCAGCATTTTTTCGTCACCAGCATTTTTCGTCACCAGCATTTTTCGTCATTTTTCGTCACCAGCATTTTTTCGTCACCAGCATTTTTTCGTCACCAGCATTTTTCGTCATTTTTCGTCACCAGCATTTTTTCGTCACAAGCATTTTTCGTCATTTTTCGTCACCAGCATTTTTTCGTCACCAGCATTTTTCGTCATTTTTCGTCACCAGCTTTTTTTCGTCACCAGCATTTTTTCGTCACCAGCATTTTTCGTCATTTTTCGTCACCAGCATTTTTTCGTCACCAGCATTTTTCGTCATTTTTCGTCACCAGCATTTTTCGTCACCAGCATTTTTCGTCATTTTTCGTCACCAGCATTTTTTCGTCACCAGCATTTTTCGTAATTTTTCGTCACCAGCATTTGTTCGTCACCAGCATTTTTCGTCACCAACATTTTTTCGTCACCAGCATTTTTTCGTCACCAGCATTTTTCGTCATTTTTCGTCACCAGCATTTTTCGTCACCAGCATTTTTCGTCATTTTTCGTCACCAGCATTTTTCGTCATTTTTCGTCACCAGCATTTTTTGTCACCAGCATTTTTCGTTATTTTTCGTCACCAGCATTTTTCGTCATTTTTCGTCACCAGCATTTTTTCGTCACCAGCATTTTTCGTCATTTTTCGTCACCAGCATTTTTCGTCATTTTTCGTCACCAGCATTTTTTCGTCACCAGCATTTTTCGTCATTTTTCGTCACCAGCATTTTTCGTCATTTTTCAGTCACCAGCATTTTTCGTCATTTTTCGTCATTTTTCGTCACCAGCATTTTTTTCGTCACCAGCATTATTTGTCATTTTTCGTCACCAGCATTTTTCGTCATTTTTCGTCACCAGCATTTTTTCGTCACAAGCATTTTTCGTCATTCGTCACCAGCATTTTTCGTCATTTTTCGTCACCAGCATTTTTTCGTCACCAGCATTTTTTCGTCACCAGCATTTTTCGTCATTTTTCGTCACCAGCATTTTTTCGTCACCAGCATTTTTCGTCATTTTTCGTCACCAGCATTTTTTCGTCACCAGCATTTTTCGTCATTTTTCGTCACCAGCATTTTTCGTCATTTTTCGTCACCAGCATTTTTTCGTCACCAGCATTTTTCGTCATTTTTCGTCACCAGAATTTTTTCGTCACCAGCATTTTTCGTCATTTTTCGTCACCAGCATTTTTCGTCACCAGCATTTTTCGTCATTTTTCGTCACCAGCATTTTTCGTCATTTTTCGTCACCAGCATTTTTCGTCACCAGCATTTTTCGTCATTTTTCGTCACCAGCATTTTTCGTCACCAGCATTTTTCGTCATTTTTCGTCACCAGCATTTTTTCGTCACCAGCATTTTTCGTCATTTTTCGTCACCAGCATTTTTTCGTCACCAGCATTATTTGTCATTTTTCGTCACCAGCATTTTTTCGTCACCAGCATTTTTCGTAATTTTTCGTCACCAGCATTTTTTCGTCACCAGCATTTTTCGTCACCAGCATTTTTCGTCATTTTTCGTCACCAGCATTTTTTCGTCACCAGCATTTTTTCGTCACCAGCATTTTTCGTCATTTTTCGTCACCAGCATTTTTTCGTCACAAGCATTTTTCGTCATTTTTCGTCACCAGCATTTTTCGTCATTTTTCGTCACCAGCATTTTTTCGTCACCAGCATTTTTTCGTCACCAGCATTTTTCGTCATTTTTCGTCACCAGCATTTTTTCGTCACAAGCATTTTTCGTCATTTTTCGTCACCAGCATTTTTTCGTCACCAGCATTTTTCGTCATTTTTCGTCACCAGCTTTTTTTCGTCACCAGCATTTTTTCGTCACCAGCATTTTTCGTCATTTTTCGTCACCAGAATTTTTTCGTCACCAGCATTTTTCGTCATTTTTCGTCACCAGCATTTTTTCATCACCAGCATTTTTCGTCATTTTTCGTCACCAGCAATTTTTCGTCATTTTTCGTCACCAGTATTTTTTCGTCACCAGCATTTTTCGTCATTTTTCGTCACCAGCATTTTTCGTCATTTTTCGTCACCAGCATTTTTCGTCACCAGCATTTTTTCGTCACCAGCATTTTTCGTCATTTTTCGTCACCGGCATTTTTCGTAATTTTTCGTCACCAGCATTTTTTCGTCACCAGCATTTTTCGTCATTTTTCGTCACCAGCATTTTTTCGTCACCAGCATTTTTCGTCATTTTTCGTCACCAGCATTTTTTCGTCACCAGCATTTTTCGTCATTTTTCGTCACCAGCATTTTTCGTCACCAGCATTTTTTCGTCACCAGCATTTTTCGTAATTTTTCGTCACCAGCATTTTTTCGTCACCAGCATTTTTCGTCATTTTTCGTCACCAGCATTTTTTCGTCACCAGCATTTTTCGTCATTTTTCGTCACCAGCATTTTTTCGTCACCAGCATTTTTCGTCATTTTTCGTCATTTTTCGTCACCAGCATTTTTCGTCATTTTTCAGTCACCAGCATTTTTCGTCATTTTTCGTCATTTTTCGTCACCAGCATTTTTCGTCACCAACATTTTTCGTCATTTTTCCGTCACCAGCATTTTTCGTCATTTTTCGTCACCAGCATTTTTTCGTCACCAGCATTTTTCGTCATTTTTCGTCACCAGCATTTTTCGTCATTTTTCGTCACCAGCATTTTTCGTCATTTTTCGTCACCAGCATTTTTTCGTCACCAGCATTTTCCGTCATTTTTCGTCACCAGCATTTTTCGTCACCAGCATTTTTCGTCTTTTTTCGTCAACAGCATTTTTCGTCACCAGCATTTTTTCGTCACCAGCATTTTTCGTCATTTTTCGTCACCAGCATTTTTTCGTCACCAGCATTTTTCGTCATTTTTCGTCACCAGCATTTTTTCGTCACCAGCATTTTTTGTCATTTTTCGTCACCAGCATTTTTTCGTCACCAGCATTTTTCGTCACCAGCAATTTTTCGTCATTTTTCGTCACCAGCATTTTTTCGTCACCAGCATTTTTCGTAATTTTTCGTCACCAGCATTTTTCGTCATTTTTCGTCACCAGCATTTTTCGTCATTTTTCGTCACCAGCATTTTTCGTCACCAGCATTTTTCGTCATTTTTCGTCACCAGCATTTTTTCGTCACCAGCATTTTTCGTCATTTTTCGTCACCAGCATTTTTTCGTCACCAGCATTATTTGTCATTTTTCGTCACCAGCATTTTTCGTCACCAGCATTTTTCGTCATTTTTCGTCACCAGCATTTTTTCGTCACCAGCATTTTTTCGTCACCAGCATTTTTCGTCATTTTTCGTCACCAGCATTTTTTCGTCACCAGCATTTTTCGTCACCAGCATTTTTCGTCATTTTTCGTCACCAGCATTTTTTCGTCACCAGCATTTTTTCGTCACCAGCATTTTTCGTCATTTTTCGTCACCAGCATTTTTTCGTCACAAGCATTTTTCGTCATTTTTCGTCACCAGCATTTTTCGTCATTTTTCGTCACCAGCTTTTTTTCGTCACCAGCATTTTTTCGTCACCAGCATTTTTCGTCATTTTTCGTCACCAGCATTTTTTCGTCACCAGCATTTTTCGTCATTTTTCGTCACCAGCATTTTTCGTCACCAGCATTTTTCGTCACCAGCATTTTTCGTCATTTTTCGTCACCAGCATTTTTTCGTCACCAGCATTTTTCGTAATTTTTCGTCACCAGCATTTGTTCGTCACCAGCATTTTTCGTCACCAACATTTTTTCGTCACCAGCATTTTTTCGTCACCAGCATTTTTCGTCATTTTTCGTCACCAGCATTTTTCGTCACCAGCATTTTTCGTCATTTTTCGTCACCAGCATTTTTCGTCATTTTTCGTCACCAGCATTTTTTGTCACCAGCATTTTTCGTTATTTTTCGTCACCAGCATTTTTCGTCATTTTTCGTCACCAGCATTTTTTCGTCACCAGCATTTTTCGTCATTTTTCGTCACCAGCATTTTTCGTCATTTTTCGTCACCAGCATTTTTTCGTCACCAGCATTTTTCGTCATTTTTCGTCACCAGCATTTTTCGTCATTTTTCAGTCACCAGCATTTTTCGTCATTTTTCGTCATTTTTCGTCACCAGCATTTTTTTCGTCACCAGCATTATTTGTCATTTTTCGTCACCAGCATTTTTCGTCACCAGCATTTTTTCGTCACCAGCATTTTTTCGTCACCAGCATTTTTCGTCATTTTTCGTCACCAGCATTTTTTCGTCACAAGCATTTTTCGTCATTCGTCACCAGCATTTTTCGTCATTTTTCGTCACCAGCATTTTTTCGTCACCAGCATTTTTTCGTCACCAGCATTTTTCGTCATTTTTCGTCACCAGCATTTTTTCGTCACCAGCATTTTTCGTCATTTTTCGTCACCAGCATTTTTTCGTCACCAGCATTTTTCGTCATTTTTCGTCACCAGCATTTTTTCGTCACCAGCATTTTTCGTCATTTTTCGTCACCAGCATTTTTTCGTCACCAGCATTTTTCGTCATTTTTCGTCACCAGCATTTTTCGTCACCAGCATTTTTCGTCATTTTTCGTCACCAGCATTTTTCGTCATTTTTCGTCACCAGCATTTTTCGTCACCAGCATTTTTCGTCATTTTTCGTCACCAGCATTTTTCGTCACCAGCATTTTTCGTCATTTTTCGTCACCAGCATTTTTTCGTCACCAGCATTTTTCGTCATTTTTCGTCACCAGCATTTTTTCGTCACCAGCATTATTTGTCATTTTTCGTCACCAGCATTTTTTCGTCACCAGCATTTTTCGTAATTTTTCGTCACCAGCATTTTTTCGTCACCAGCATTTTTCGTCACCAGCATTTTTCGTCATTTTTCGTCACCAGCATTTTTTCGTCACCAGCATTTTTTCGTCACCAGCATTTTTCGTCATTTTTCGTCACCAGCATTTTTTCGTCACAAGCATTTTTCGTCATTTTTCGTCACCAGCATTTTTCGTCATTTTTCGTCACCAGCATTTTTTCGTCACCAGCATTTTTTCGTCACCAGCATTTTTCGTCATTTTTCGTCACCAGCATTTTTTCGTCACCAGCATTTTTCGTCATTTTTCGTCACCAGCATTTTTCGTCACCAGCATTTTTTCGTCACCAGCATTTTTCGTAATTTTTCGTCACCAGCATTTGTTCGTCACCAGCATTTTTTCGTCACCAGCATTTTTCGTCATTTTTCGTCACCAGCATTTTTTCGTCACCAGCATTTTTTGTCATTTTTCGTCACCAGCTGGTTAAAAAAATACATTTACTAAGTCCAGAGCTCGATGAATGTTAGGGACCAAAAAAAGTCACTACAAATGGTACTACCAATCAACTCTAAATTGCCTGAAACGTACTCCTAACAACTTTTTGGGGGGGACGATTTTGGCCTCCACACTTAGTGATTTTTTCGGATTTAACTTTCGTTTCGGTAGTGACCAACTTTCGTTTCGGTAGTGACCCAATGGTGAATTTTTTTTTTTTACTAAGTCTTGAGCTCGATGAATGTTAGGGACCAAAAAAAGTCACTACAAATGGTACTACCAATCAACTCTAAATTGCCTGAAACGTACTCCTAACAGGTTTTTGGGGGGACGTTTTGGCCTCCACACTTAGTGATTTTTTCGGATTTAACTTTCGTTTCGGTAAAATAAATTTTACCGAAACGAAAATTACCAATGAACTCTAAATTGCCTGAAACGTACTCCTAACAGGTTTTTGGGGGGACGATTTTGGCCACCACACTTAGTGATTTTTTCGGATTTAACTTTCGTTTCGGTGGTGACCAACTTTCGTTTCGGTAGTTTGATTACAAAATGTAAGTTGTGTAAAAAATAATCTGACTATACTAAGTTGTTATTTGTTTGTTTAAGTCAGGCTATACTCTACTCAGAGTCATAAGTTTACAAAATGTACTAAAGTACAGTGAACGTCTGTGCGGTTTGTCTTCATCACTGAAAATAACGTACATGTAAACTGATATAAAACTGCTGTCATGTGCAGTTGGGGTGAAGAAACACAACCATTTCACTCCTAATAATACCTATTTGATTTGACATCCTGACTTGCTGCTGTAGCTGAGGCTTGAACCTGTTACCTGCGGCTCACTAGTCAGTGACTCTATCCATTCACCTACAGCTGTTTCCTTGCAATCTGTGGTTCTGAAACGTTTTGTTGTCAACCCCCCAAATTGACATGTATTTGGGCAGTGGACCCCAATGTGAAAAGATGTAGTGTCAGGGCCCCCCTTGAAAAAAGATTTATATTTATGCTGTAACACATTTTTTTTTAAAGTTATTTGTCTTGTTTGTTGTTCAAGTCAAAGCACCAGGAAGGCTGTACTTGTCAGCCATCTGTTAGCTCAATGGGTTGAGATGCAGTATTCATGATCCAGAGGCCATGAGTTCAAATCCCATTGATGTCTTTCCTATGATTCTTTCCTTTGCAGACTGGCTTCCAGAAGATCAACTGAAAACTACCAGGAAGGCTGTACTTGTCAGCCATCTGTTAGCTCAATGGGTTCAGACGCAGTATACATGATCCAGAGGCCATGAGTTCAAATCCCACTGGTGTCTTTACTGTGATGCTTTCCTTTGCAGACTAACTTCTAGAAAAACAAGTTAAAACCACCAGGAAACCTGTAACTCTCAGCCAACAGCTTAGCTCAACTGGTAGAGCGTCTGTCCAATAATATGACTTGACTTGACTTGAGTGGGTTTGATTCCCACTACGAGTCATGTGTCCCCGGTAACTTGGGGCAACGGATAAATTGACTGATATCCTTCGTGATGCTTCCCTTTGCAGAATAACTTCTAGAAAAACAAGTTAAACCCACCAGGAAACCTGTAACTCTCAGCCAACAGCATAGCTCAACTGGTAGAGCGTCTGTCCAATAACATGACTTGACTTGACTTGAGTGGGTTCGATTCCCACTCCGAGTCATGTGTCCACGGTAACTTGGTGCAACGGATAAATTGACTGATATCCTTCGTGATGCTTCCCTTTGCAGAATAACTTCTAGAAATAGAAGATACCGGGGACACTTGACTCGAGTGGGAATCGAACCCACTCAAGTCAAGTCAAGTCATGTTATTGGACAGATGCTCTACCAGTCGAGCTATGCTGTTGGCTGAGAGTTACAGGTTTCCTGGTGGTTTTAACTTGTTTTCTAGAAGTTAGTCTGCAAAGGGAAGCATCACTAAGGATATCAGTCAATTTATCCGTTGCCCCAAGATACCGGGGACACTTGACTCGAGTGGGAATCGAACCCACTCAAGTCAAGTCAAGTCATGTTATTGGACAGACGCTCTACCAGTTGAGCTATGCTATAGGCTGAGAGTTACAGGTTTCCTGGTGGTTTTAACTTGTTTTTCTAGAAGTTAGTCTGCAAAGGGAAGCATCACTAAGGATATCAGTCAATTTATCTGTTGCCCCAAGTTACCGGGGACACATGACTCGAGTGGGAATCTAACCCACTCAAGTCAAGTCAAGTCATGTTATTGGACAGACGCTCTACCAGTTGAGCTATGCTGTTGGCTGAGAGTTACAGGTTTCCTGGTGGTTTTAACTTGTTTTTCTAGAAGTTAGTCTGCAAAAGAATGCATCACTAAGGATATCAGTCAATTTATCCGTTGCCCCAAGTTACCGGGGACTCTTGACTCGAGTGGGAATCGAACCCACTCAAGTCAAGTCATTGGACAGACGCTCTACCAGTTGAGCTAAGCTGTTGGCTGAGAGTTACAGGTTTCCAGGTGGTTTTAACTTGTTTTTCTAGAAGTTAGTCTGCAAAGGAAAGCATCACAGTAAAGACACCAGTGGGACTTGAACTCATGGCCTCTGGATCATGAATGCTGCGTCTCAACCCATTGAGCTAACTGTTGGGCAAGAAATACAGCCTTCCTGGTGCTTTGACTTGAACAACAAACAAGACAAATAACTTAAAAAAAATGTGTTACTTTTCACATTGGGGTCCACTGCCCAAATACATGTCAATTTGGGGGGTTGACAACAAAACGTTTTAGAACCACAGATTCCCAGGAAACAGCTGTAGGTGAACGGATAGAGTCACTGACTAGTGAGCCGCAGGTAAAAGGTTCAAGGCTCAGCCACAGCAGCAAGTCAGGATGTTAAATCAAATAGGTATTATTAGGAGTGAAATGGTTGTGTTTTTTCACCCCAACTGCACAGGAGTGATGGTCCCTAACATTCATCGAGCTCTGGACTTATTAATTTTTTTATTTCACCATTGGGTCCCTACCGAAACGAAAGTTGGTCACTACCGGAACGAAAGTTAAATCCGAAAAAACATCATTAAGTGTGGAGGCCAAAATCGTCCCCCCAGAAACTTTTTAGGAGTACGTTTCAGACAATTTAGAGTTGATTGGTAATTTTCGTTTCGGTACAATTTATTTTACCGAAACGAAAGTTACATCCGAAAAAATCACTAAGTGTGGAGGCCAAAATCGTCCCCCCGAAAACCTGTTAGGAGTACGTTTCAGGCAATTTAGAGTTGATTGGTAGTACTTTGTAGTGATATTTTTTGGTCCCTAACATTCATCGAGCTCTGGACTTAGTAAATGTATTTTTTCACCATTGGGTCCCTACCGAAACGAAAGTTGGTCACTACCGAAACGAAAGTTAAATCCGAAAAAATCACTAAGTGTGGAAGCCAAAATCGTCCCACCGAAAACCTGTTAGGATTACATTTCAGGCAATTTAGAGTTGATTGGTAGTGCTTTGTAGTGACATTTGTTTTGGTCCCTAACATTCATCGAGCTCTGGACTTAGTACATTTATTTTTTCACCATTGGGTCCCTACCGAAACGAAAGTTGGTCACTACCGAAACGAAAGTTAAATCCGAAAAAATCACTAAGTGTGGAGGCCAAAATCGTCCCCCCGAAAACATGTTAGGAGTACGTTTCAGGCAATTTAGAGTTGATTGGTAGTACTTTGTGGTGACATTTTTTTTGGTCCCTAACATTCGTCGAGCTCTGGACTTAGTACATTTTTTTTTTCACCATTGGGTCCCTACCGAAACGAAAGTTGGTCACTACCGAAACGAAAGTTAAATCCGAAAAAATCACTAAGTGTGGAGGCCAAAATCGTCCCCCCGAAAACCTGTTAGGAGTACGTTTCAGGCAATTTAGAGTTGATTGGTAGTACTTTGTAGTGATATTTTTTGGTCCCTAACATTCATCGAGCTCTGGACTTAGTAAATGTATTTTTTCACCATTGGGTCCCTACCGAAACGAAAGTTGGTCACTACCGAAACGAAAGTTAAATCCGAAAAAATCACTAAGTGTGGAAGCCAAAATCGTCCCACCGAAAACCTGTTAGGATTACATTTCAGGCAATTTAGAGTTGATTGGTAGTACTTTGTAGTGACATTTGTTTTGGTCCCTAACATTCATCGAGCTCTGGACTTAGTACATTTATTTTTTCACCATTGGGTCCCTACCGAAACGAAAGTTGGTCACTACCGAAACGAAAGTTAAATCCGAAAAAATCACTAAGTGTGGAGGCCAAAATCGTCCCCCCGAAAACATGTTAGGAGTACGTTTCAGGCAATTTAGAGTTGATTGGTAGTACTTTGTGATGACATTTTTTTTGGTCCCTAACATTCGTCGAGCTCTGGACTTAGTACATTTTTTTTTTCACCATTGGGTCCCTACCGAAACGAAAGTTGGTCACTACCGAAACGAAAGTTAAATCCGAAAAAATCACTAAGTGTGGAGGCCAAAATCGTCCCCCCGAAAACCTGTTAGGAGTACGTTTCAGGCAATTTAGAGTTGATTGGTAGTACTTTGTAGTGACATTTTTTCTGGTCCCTAACATTCATCGAGCTCTGGACTTAGTAAATGTATTTTTTCACCATTGGGTCCCTACCGAAACGAAATTTTCGGTAGTCCAGAGCTCGATGAATGTTCAGAGCTCGATGAATGTTAGGTACCAAAAAAAGTAACTACAAATGGTACTACCAATCAACTCTAAATTGTCTGAAACGTACTCCTAACAGGGTTTTGGGGGGACGATTTTGGCCTCCACACTTACTGATTTTTTCGGATTTAACTTTCGTTTCGGTAAAATAAATTTTACCGAAACAAAAATTACCAATCAACTCTAAATTGTCTGAAACGTACTCCTAACAGGTTTTTGGGGGGACGATTTTGTTCTCCACACTTAGTGATTTTTTCGGATTTAACTTTCGTTCGGTAGTGACCAACTTTCGTTTCGGTAGTGACCCAATGGTGAAACAAAACTAAAAAAATTAAAGTCCAGAGCTCGATGAATGTTAGGGACCAAAAAAAGTCACTCCCGCGGAGACATCAAATTTCTCTTTTGGGCCTTGAGTCCCAAGACTCAAGGCCCAAAAGAGAAATTGAATGTCTCCGCGGGAGTAATTGGTTCGACTCAAGACCGAAAAGAGAAATTTTGATGTCTCCCCGGAATCGTACGAGGGAGTAAAATGGACATTTAAAGGCAGGCTTACAACTACATACTTACGCCTAGTAACCTCATTCATACTTTAAAATGTTCATCTTACTGTGGACATGTTTGCCTGAAAAGGAATCTTTGAAATGTTGCATAGTTTTAGAATTGTACTTCTTTAAAAGTTCAGAGATTTATAATGGAGGTCGATGGACGATTTTGGGACCTCAAAAAAACACTTTCACCTAGAAACTCCATTCAGTTAAAAAAAATCCCCCTTACTGTGGACATGCATGCTTGAGATGTTTTACTTTGAAATGATTTGTAGTTTTTGAAATATTTAACTTTAATATGGCAGTGTGCAATATTTACATACAGTGTATGGTTAAAATAGCAGCAGCTGTATTGACAGATATGTACAGAAGGTGCATGGCTGAATGAAAAATCTTTCAAATGAGCCAGTTAAAAGTAAGAAAGATGGAAGGATAATTTATAAGATTCACAGCTATATATAGTACACTGTATATGGGACTCTGAAGGTTTTCTGTGACATTACCAGGGAGCTTTTTAAAGTTAAGTTTATTAATTTCACCTATAATAAACCCACCTATTTAGCATAATATCATTAATTATGCTAAAATGTGACCGTTTCTTTCCCAGAGACCCGCTTCTTATCCACATTACATCTACACTGCATCATTTATACATTTTACACTATGATGTAGCATTATGCAGTTCACATACAGTATATACTGTGCAGAGCTCAGATAAGATAAGACCTTTAATGATGCACCGAGGGGAATCCAGTCCCAAAGACAGCACAGCAGTTAAGATACAGATTACAGGGAAGACTAAAGTACTGTAGATACAGCATGATAGAAAGACCTCACAATTCAATGCAACACCATCAATAATTGGCACAAAAAACATCAATACATACAACGCTTTACACCCCCAGCACAGTGCTGGCATAGACAAAGGAAATACAAGAGAACGCACAGTAATCACAGTAAGCTTTTATAACCACCCTATATACTTCATTGACCGGAGTCCCCCAGGGGTCTATACTAGGCCCCCTCCTTTTCCCCCCTCTACAACAAATCTCTTTGCCGAAAATAGCCAATCTACAAGAGATAGATGAAGGGCCTCAATCCCCCAAAATGCAACCAACTGAAAAAACGGTTAGTATCTTGACACCTGATGGACCTCAGTTAACAGCACAGGCTATTTGTCCATGCAGTCATCAACAGTGTCTTTACAGGTCTCCCTAAAGAATCAGTCAGATGACTGCAGTTGATTCAGAACGCTGCTGCTTGAGTCTTTACTGATCCCAAGAAAGTGGAGCATATCACTCCAGTTCTTAGATCCTTACACTGGCTCCGTGTGCGTCAAATAATTGATTTCAAAATACTACTGTTGGTCTATAAAGCTTTAAATGGTTTAGGGACAAAATACATTTCTGATTTTGTACGATCTCATGAACCATCCAGACCAGGGAAAGCTCTGCTTTCTGTCCCTACAACCAAAAATAAATGTGGGGAAGCAGCATTTAGTTTTTATGCACCAGCACCACATATCTGAAACAAACTCCCAGAAAACTGCAGATCTGCTGCCACTCTTATTTATTCTAAAACACAAAGACCTTTCTGTTTGCCGCTGCCTTTGATTGAGTTATTTTCTCTTCTGCACTGTACTGTAACTGTATCTATACATTTTTACTTATTTTGTTTTATGCATCCTAAATGTCATTTTTTTAATTTTATAATTGTGTTTCCTTTGCTTGATGTTCTGTGTAAAGCACATTGAATTGGCTTGTTGTTGAAATGTGCAACACAAATCAAACTGCCTTGCCTTGCTACCCTTTAAACATTATACATTGATATTTTTGGGAACAAAACTTCCTTCGTTTATTGTTTTTCCCCTTGAATCAGCGACAATTGGCTGGCATCAACTGGGAGGCTTGGCAGAGAGGACTCAGCCACAAACAACGGTGCTTAAGTGGCGCGTCTTATTAATGAAGTGTGTCCTCATCCAGTCAGACATGTCAAATAAATGGCTGCGTCCTCGCAGCTCTTAATCGACCCATTAGTCTTAGAAGGGCTGCAGCTTTCTCTTCTCTTCTCCTCTCAGACATTCCTTTTAGGAGACACTAACTCCATCTATCATCACTATATCGTCGCCGTCGGGTAGAAACCTTGTATCTCCATATTTGATCATTTTATTTTTGTTGTCCCCCCTCCATAAATGAATGTCCTATTTGTTGTATGACAGTGTAGCAGAAATAGCAGATCTCACAACGCATCATTTTGCGTCATGTTGTAAGCTTGTAGATGTTCCATTTTTGCCATTTAAAAAAGAAAGCGGAGTCTGCCTGTGGATTTTATAAATACTGGATCAATGAAAAGTATTAACAAGAGATGTGACTAAATAATAACTACATCGGATCCATTGGAACACAGATTATTTTTGTTTTTCTATTTCCTGAAAAGTAGCGGTTTTGGACATACACGGTTTCCCCCCTGACAGCGACGATCACCAATTTGCATGCACGTCGCACACGGACAGCACGGCCCGTGGCCTGCGATCGTTCATCCCACATTCATGTTTAAGTGTGTCACGCTCATTGAAATGTCACAGAGCCTCGTGATCCATGCGTTCAGTTGTAACCTGAAAAAGTCATCTCATTAAAAAGGACTTGATGTCGCTCACTCCTCTCCGAGACATTTCCCTCTGGTCATAAATCTTTTTCTGTTTGTTATGGAAGTTATACTTCAGGGTTAGGTTTTCTACCTGCTGGCGCTGATGCTGGGTTCACATTAGCAGCGACAAAGTGACAGGCTTACAAGCCATTTTCAACGGAAGCCACGACACACAATACAACCTTTATTTAACCGGGAGAAATACATTGAGACAAAATCTCTTTTACAAGTATGCTTTGGCCAAGATGTAGCCTGGCATCAATACCATTTTCGGGTTTCTGATCCGGTTGGAGCGGAAATAACTTTGTCATCACGTGACTGGAACCAACGGTGCCGTACACCTCCAAAATGATTCCCCTAGTTTGAAACTTGTTTTTGTTTGGTATAATCGTTATAAAAGACAAAACTCACCATCAAACATACATACATGCTGACTACCAGAGGAAGTACCTAAAGCTCAATCATGATACAAACATAACTGTACATGACAAGTTAAATATAGTCTAATGAAACCAAATAAATACTATAAAACCATAGAATGTAAATAAAATGACCACTACGTACTGTATGACCACTATCCTTTTAAAAACCCTGAGTGAAACCAAAGAAGGCAGTTTGAGTTTGGATTGCAGGTAATTCCAAGCACTGAATCAAGCATTAACAATGTTGTCTGAATTAAGGTCTTTTCACACGGGAAGCGACAGACGCAGTCATTCATTTTCAACAAGAGGTGAGCGGGCAGGTGGGGAGGTGTGGTCTAGGCCAGTGGTTCTCAAACATTTTCACGTCAAGGATCCCCAAATATATATGTATTCGGACACCATCTGAAAATATTTTGTGCCATGGAGCCCCATACAATATTTGTGTTTTGTTAAAATGTTTCAAACATTTGTATTAAAATCTGGTTATTGAGGGTTTGAGGCCTATAGGCTCGAAGCCTCTTTGCATCTCTTGGCTTTCACTATTCTTCCGCCGTTTTTTCTGTCCTGGCCTAACCGTGTGGTCACTTTTTACGAAAATCGGCAATATGGTAGAGGGCTATGCCAAAAGGCCAAGGCACGAAACTCACAATCATTGGCCAAAGGGTGGCACTGTAGCACTCAATTGAAAATGCCAACTTTGAACAGGTACAACTCATGCCCTGTTTGACCTACAGCCATGAAACTTCGATACACACATGCGTCTTCTCCTGCCTAACAACTGTCACACTCTGACTTTTCACCTCTGACCTTTAGATCTCCCACCATTTTGAATTACATGAAAAGCAGTTAAAATCAAACTCCTCCTGGGATTTTTGAGCAATCTGCACGAAACTGTCTACACATGTACTTTGGACCTATGCCAAAAAACATGGCGGGATTTTTTCTAAGTGAAAACATTAAGCTTTTATGAGCCAATTAATATTGCAGTTTCATGAAAACACATGCAGACAGAAGTCATGCCTCGTTTGGCTGACAGCCATGAAACTTGCTTGCACATGTGCCTTGACTCATGAGGAACACATCTATAACTTTCACCAGTAAGCTCCGCCCTTAGATTGTCCGCAATTTTGAGCAGTTTGAAAAACACTTAAACCCAGGATTTCTGAGCAATTTGCGTGAAACTGTGTCATCTGTGTGAGCTCCAATGGTTGTGTGTGTGTGTGTGTGTGTGTGTGTGTGTGTGTGTGTGTGTGTGTGTGTGTGTGTGTGTGTGTGTGTGTGTGTGTGTGTGTGTGTGTGCGTGCGTGCGTGCGTGCGTGCGTGCGTGGAGAAATGCATCCACTCCCACCTCATGACAAATTTACACCCAGGAGGAGCGCAGTGTGATGCCACACATCCATCCACACGGACAGTGTGTTTCTCCCAGTGTGAGAAGCCCTTCAGGCAGACAGACAGATGATGAGAGGCTACAGTCTCATTCTCCTTATTCAAATGAACCTGCTCTGTTCATCATACTGTGCATGTGCAGTAAATGTAAACTCATTCTCCCTGTGTGACGATGACTATAGCTGTTGTAAGACACCATTCAAAGTAACAGGGCACAGAAAAGAACAGGGCGGCCATGGAAAAGTGGCGCCATGTTCTATTTGGTTCCTCAAGCCTTATAGTGCTTGGCAATGTGTCGTCACCACGGGGGGCGTCGCATAGTAGCTGCAGACATACTGGTGGGGGTCAAAGTTAAGTCAACCTGTTTATCCCCCACCAACATGTCCGCCGCTCCAAATGACACTTGTTGACGCCCCCTTCAGGATTTCTTACACACACACACACACACACACACACACACACACACACACACACACACACACACACACACACACACACACACACACACACTCTCTCTCAGTTCTGATTAAATTCTGTTTCATGTAAATGAGCTGCTGGAGAGAGAGAGAGAGAGAGAGAGAGAGAGAGAGAGAGAGAGAGAGAAAGAGAGAGAGAGAGAGAGAGAGAGAGACAGAGAGAGAAAGAGAGAGGAACGGCAGATAATTAACGACAGGAAAGACTTTCCTCCTCAGCTTTTTTAATTATGGCATGGAGAGTGTTCGCGCGCACACACGCACGCGCGCACGCACGCACGCACGCACGCACGCACGCACGCACGCACGCACGCACACACACACACACACACACACACACACACACAATGTCCTCTCATTCAAACACAGATCACATGGACCACATGCAAACAGACACTCAGTGTTGCACACGCACGTACGCACGCACACACAGATACATGTAGATTTTCCTTTGGGGAAAGATATATGGATCTATATGCTGATGAGTTATTGGACTTGGTCAGATTAGGATCTAGCATGATGACTATAAAGATTACATCATTATCCTGCTTTTCAGCAAGTTATTAATTACAACGTATGACATTTGAGGGAGAGAAGCCGGGCGGAGAGGGTGATATTTGTCACTACATGTACTCCGAGGAGTAGGACGGAGGCGCTGCGTCCTCCTGGTGGGGGATCCTCACTGCAGTGACAAGCAGTGGGAGGAATTATTAATTGGCATAACGTCTAAAGTCGGGAGAAAAGTGTGGGTGGGGGGGGATAATGGGCAGCTATTTAAAAATAATAATAATAATAATGATTTAGAAGAGAAAGATCCAGGCACTCTGGACAAATAGTGAGGAAAAATACACAGCATATAATTAAAAGCTTTTATTAAAACATGGTTTTAATAAAGTTTTAATGTTTTAATATGTTTGTCTTTATGTTTTCATTATACATTTTTGCCTCATGATCTTTCTTTTTTCCCCCATTGATCCAGGTGCACTCTGCTAGACTTATAGCCTTCTTCACTGGTTCTCAACATCAGGTCTGGAGACCACCAAGGGGAACCAAACGGACCCTTATCATTTTTTTCCATTTGTGCACTCTCTGAGTTAGATTAACATTGAGAATTGTACAGTGTAGAGATGTTTTTTTAAAGGTATCAAATGGGGGGGTCAGTGGTGTAATGCGTACTGTCTTTGTCTGGTGGAAACCTGTCCAAAACTGTTACTTTTCAGGATTCATATTCAAAAGTATCCAAAATAGCAGTGCCGCGTTTTGAGCTTGTAGATCTGCTATTTTGGATACTTTTGTGTGACGCTGTAGTATGATCAAATTTACGGGGAAAAAAACACGAAAAGTTTAAATATGGAGATAAGAGGTTTCTGCCCGACAGCAACATATCAAACTGGTGATCCTTGAAATTCAGAAGGTTGAGAATCACTGAAATAATTAATTCTGCGCTGGTTGGTTGGTGGATTCTTTCCTGACGATTACATTGAATTGTAAACGGGATCAACTGGAGAATGTCATCTGTGCTGTAAGTTACAGTCAAAACATTTTTTTTGTCTCCCTCTTTCGCAGTTCTTTCTCTCTCTCTCTCTCTCTCTCTCCCTGTTTTTCCGTGGTGTCGTATTGATGTCTCACCTTGAGGCGACCGAGCTCACGGTGCATAATAATCCCCACCGCTGCAATTATGTGCCTCCTCACCTCCTTTCTGCATAGATTATGATGCTGGGGAGGAGGAGGAGAGGAGAAGATGGGAGGAGAGGAAGGGAGGGGAGAAGTGAACAGAGGAGCAGAGGAGAGTAAGGGAGGGGAGAAGTGAACAGAGGAGTAGAGGAGAGTAAGGGAGGGGAGAAGTGAACAGAGGAGGAGAGGAGAGGAGGGTAGAAGAGGAAAGGAGAGGAAGGGAGGGGAGACGTGAACAGAGGAAGAGAGGAAGAACTCCATACTTCACATAAGTGTCATTTTGAAACAGGTGATAGGGTATTGTGTCCACCACCACAGCTCACTAACGAGGACCACATTGTTATTGAGGCCCTTGGTTGCTCTGCTGCACTCAGTCACCTGCTCACCTGGCAGCTCGCTCATGTGCCTCGCCAGTCTAAACAAAAAAAAACGGCAAAATGGTTTGGTGTAGAGGGAAAAAAGAACCAACCACGTATAGAGCCAAAGGTCAAGTTTACTAAATTGAGGGTTTATAAAATGTCTGAAAACACATGATAGTGTTGTCAAACAAGTCTATGAATCTACGTATGTATAAAATCTATGATTAAGTTTAATCTTCAACATAATTGTAGTAGGGGTCCCTGCTTCATCTCTTTCTCAGCTAAGGGGTCCTTGGCCTGAATAAAAAAAACGTTGAATGAAGACCCCTGCTCTACGCACTAAATATCTTTGGGAAAAAATAGCCAGTCTACAAGCTATCGCGTTGCATTGTGAGCTTGTAGATCGGCTATTTTTCCCACAGAATGTTCGACCCCTAGAATAGGGACATGCTAGAGTTATATGCGGGTATATAGCACGTCCTATAATAATATGAGAACTTAAGCACTTCAGTATTAGTCATGAATTATTTTCCCTACAGACCTAAAGTGCAAATGCAGTTCAAAGGGAAATTACATAAAAGTTTAACTTCGAGAGAGAGAGAGAGCTGGAAAATCCACCTTTCAGAGTCAGCTGGAGGCCAGACTTTGTGTTCAAACATCTTGTGACGCGCTGGCTAAGTAAAAGTAATGAGCCTGCAGGTACAGCCAGCTCTTCAGCAGGAGTGGAGAGTAACTACCGGTAGGTACTTTTACTCAAGTACTGTACTTAAAGCTGCACGATGTAGCTTTCCTCTTCTATCCCTGATTTGAACCCGGTTTCTTGCGTAAGTGCTGACATTTTTACCATTGAGCTAATAGAGCCTGCCTGCTTGCTCAGGGGATAAATTGAATCTTGACCATCAGGTCAAAATCGTGTCAGATCCTGTGTCTAAGTGATGACACGATCTAAATGTCTCAATAGAAGAGCAGGGAGTAAAACATTTTATGTAATTTTACTTTACTTGAGTATTTCTATTTTTCTATACTTTACTTCATTACATCTCAGAAGCAATCACTCCACTACACTACATATACATACTAAATTGTACTGATTGGTTTAGTTACAAGTTACTTTGTAGATTCTTATTACAAAACATACATTAACCAAGTAAGCCCTGTTTTGTACTTCGGCTATTCAAAGGGGCTTTGAATAGCAGATCTACAAGCTCACAACGCGTTGATTTCGGTTTTCTTCAACACTTTTGAAGAAAACATGTGAACCGGTACATTATGCATAATGAGTACATTACATTTGCACATTTTAATGCAAATCCTCCTGTCCTTTTACTCAAGTAAAAATTTGAATACAGAGCATTTCTAGTGGTATCGATTCTTTTACTCAAGTAAATAAAATTAGACTACTTCTTCCATCCCCGTTCATCAGTTCCCAGAAACCAAAACATTTAAATAAAAATAAAAACACTCGCAGACAAACTGCCTGAAACTCACGTTTGTCACGAGGAAAACCCCCCAAAAGAAAGACTCTGAAATGTAATTAAAACTTGAGGTGGATGAATTAAAAGAAGGAGCGCCCCGGTAGTGCTGATAAAAACCCACAAACACGCCAGAGAGTTTCATCAGCCGCCTCACCGCCCTAATGGACCGCTTTAAAAGCTACTTTAATATGTTTTCTCCTGTAAACCTGTAACCTCAATAACGATCCTTATCGGGGGTGGGGGTGGGGGGCGAAAAAGTTGAAAAGCGAAAAACGGTCACAAAGGGAATAGGGAAATCGCACGTCGTGGGAGGCAGTGCGTCGGTGGGCTAAAGGCTAATTGTGTCTGAAATGAGATTTTAAGCGGCTGAATTGGCCTGCGGAGCGGGAATATAAGAGACAGAATGAGCTCGGTACAGTCGTGTACAGATAAGCTCCTTTTAAAAACCACCGAGGATGGCGTCTGGTGATTAATTACGTTGATTTCCTGTAGTAAACACCATCATCACCTACGCAAGTGCGTGTGCGCGCGCGCGCACACACACACACACACACACACACACAGATATTTGTATTACTATACATGTGAGGACATCAACATTTTCGTACGTCAATTTTATGAATGCCATTAGAATTTTAAAATATATATAAATACTTTTTTAACCCTAACCCTATAGCCGAAAATAACTTATCTACAAGCTCACAACGCGTCGTTGGCCTATGATTAAGTATAAATTGGCATAACTCTAACGATAACCCCTCAACCTAAACTCTCAATGTCTAATGTATTTTTCCTAATTGTAAGCCTGCTATTTTTTCCCCCTTTTAATTACTACTGTATAAACACACAGTTTCTTTTGTGGGAACCTACGTCTACTATACTTGTAGGGACATTTGTCTCCACAAATATATAAGTACAATAAATAAGTACACACACACACACACACACACACACACACACACACACACACACACACACACACACAGACACAGACACACAGACACACAGACACGCACGCACACACGCGTACACACACTGTATAAGTGTTCATCTCAAGGTATTCAGCGGAAGCTCTCATCCACAGCCACTTACAATGATATGAGTGTGATGGTTGAATAAGCTTAAATTCCTCCATTAACTGCGTTGGTGAGTGGTCATGGATGAACCTTGGCACTATCATATTAAATGTGGTGTGTTTATGTTGCAAGAAGCCCATGTCTGATGACAGAAGCCCTGCTTGAAGACAGTAGCCCTGCCTGAGGACAGAAGCCCCTGCCTGAGGACAGAAGCCCCTGCTTGAAGACAGAAGCCCCTGCCTGAAAACAGAAGCCCCTGCCTGAGGACAGAAGCCCCTGCCTGAAGACAGAAGTCCCTGCCTGAAGACAGAAGCCCTGGCTGAAGACAGAAACCTTGCCTGAAGACGGAAGCCCCTGCCTGAAGACAGAAGCCCCTGTCTGAAGACAGAACCCCCGCCTGAAGACAGAAGCCCCTGCCTAAAGAGAGAAGCCCCTGCCTGAGACAGAAGCCTTGTCTGAGGACAGAATCCCCTGCCTGAAGACAGAGGCCCTGCCTGGAGACAGATTAAAGTCACTAAAATCAGCCACAGCTGCAACATTAAAGTGATTACTACACATTACTCATTATAATCCAATGTAATGATTGTAAAATGCATAATGAGGACTTATATTATACTACATTTCTCAGTATGACTGTTCATTTGTACCCACACTAGAGGAGGCAGATGGTGTATGTACACTTTGACAATCTTACAATAAATACAGGGAATCTCTGTACGTATGTACATATTTAATACACGTGTCTCAAGAACTGTTCGAGCGACCAACAGCAAATTCAGTGGCCCGGCGTTGAGTCGGTTGGATAGGTGGTTGTCCAGAACCACCAGAAAAGGTTCTGGCCGTGGCCAAAATTAGCCAATTGATTGCCATGGCAACCTCAGCATAAGCTTGATTTGGAAAATTCCCCACACCTGTCGAATTCCCCACACCTGCCATTTGATTACTGAGTCTACTTTCCACAGTCAGTTTTCACTCTTCAGACATTCTCCACAGACGTTATGTAGCGCTATATTGGATCCCTCCAATATGATATATCCCTCCGTGGGAGCGGAGGCATCCGAGGTAGACTTACAGATTAATCCCGTGTACAGGGGAGTGGACATTTGGAGTTCCACATAGGTAAGCTCTGTGTGCAGAACGTAAACTCGCAGCTATCTATAGTCCCTCCTTTGAGTGCTTCTGCTTTCACTCCGTTCGGTTTGGCTTTGTGCCATCTCGTTCAGGAGTTTGTCGTTTGTTTGCAGATTTTCGACACCTCGTACGAGCAAGGAGAAACCCAGTCTGGTCAACCTGTATTGCGGCGCGGAGTGTTTCTTGTCCTTTTATTGTCTGTTTGCCGAAACCCTCCCGGTTGCCTCTGGCTTGGGGACTGCGCCTACTCCAAACAGGATTGGGAGAAACTGTGTATAGTTGGCTGATAAGACTTTGCAGTTCTTTCCCCCCCGAGTTGAAGCACACACACGCAAGTTCTTTGCGTGCTTCTCCTCACACGGCTGTGCCGGGTTGTTAATCACAAACTTGCGTGCTCCATGGTGAGCGGGTTATGAGATCCCTCTAAACCAGCGAGTGAAACGACCACACAGGAGTGCTTTTTGTATTACCCTTGTGCGTTCCACGGTGAATGGGTCTGAGCTTCTCGACCCAGCGAGCGGACATACATATTCAAGTCACAAGCACACACTATACAATCCTGTTTTACAAAATCCTCCCTGTATAAGGCCTACTAGGGCATTTGAGCTACTGTGTCCGACTGTACCGGAAGACAGGTCCTCCGGCTGGTGGTGACCTCGCTCCTCACCAGCGGTACTGTGAGGGAACTAAGGCCGCCGGAACGGCTCAGTGGGTTCTCCCCCAACAGTTTCCTCGTCCTGAAATAAGACGGCGGCTGCCGTCCTATCCTGGACCTGCTCCACGGGTCCAAAAATCTTTAAAATCTTTTAGAAAATGTCAGATCTACAAGGTTGCGTTATGACCTTGTAGATCTACAATTTTCAACTAGACGAACTATAAAATATGACATAATTGGCTAATGCATGTTTCGTAATAATAATCTAAATGTGGTCTCACACTAACTACACGATACCTCTGACACCTCAGAACGAAGAAGTCAGGAATTCACTGGTACCAAACATCTCTGATGGGAACCAATCAGGATTCAGTGAAAAGAAGCTGTACAGAGAGAGACAGGCTGAACAAGCAGCAACTGAGAAGAGAACATTTTGTCTCTGTCAGGTGGAAACCTCATACGTTCAAAACTGTTACTTTTCAGGATTTGAATTCAAAAGCATCAAAAGTAGCAGATCGACAAGCTCGAAACGCGGTGAGCTTGTGGATCTGCAACTTTTGATGCTTTTGTGTGACGATGTAGTACAATATAATACGATTGGGGTGGCAGTGGCTCAGGGTTAGAGTGGCCGGTAGAGCGGCCGGCGGATGTCACCCGTGAGGTTCCCAGTTCGATCCCGGGCTCCCCCAGAGTTAGTGTCAAAATGTCCTTGAGCAAGACGCTGGACCCCTAATTGCTCCCGATGAGCAGGAGCATCGTGTCCGCCGCCATCGGTGTGTAAGGATAATTCCTTTTAACAGGTCGTTCATGAAAGTCCTTGCGGTCTTGTTTCCAATGAGAACCTGTGAGCAATTAGGGGTTAAGAGTCTTGCTCAGGGACAAATTTCATTTCATCGACACATATGCTGGCCTGGCCTGAAATCGAACCTGGGCCAACCAGAGCCTCTGGCTCCCTAGGCGGGCTCACTAACCACTAACCACTCAGCTATGGCTGTGTGAATGGGTGAATGTAATGCACAATCTATGTAAAGCGCTTTGGATAAAAAAGCACTATAGAAATGCAACATTTACGATTAAGTAGGGTGTTCATTTATGGGAAACACAAAAAGTTAGAATATGGAGATAAGAGGTTTCTGCCCGACAGCAACGATTTATTTTTCGGCTGCGGAGGTGAATACATTTTTCCCCCCTCCCCCTCCCCCTCTCACTGTACAGGGAAATGTAATGAAAGTACAGGACAGTTGCAGTCATGGAGGTGGGATGTGTGTGTGTGTGTGTGTGTGTGTGTGTGTGTGTGTGTGTGTCTGTGTCTGGGTGTGTGCGCACGCGCGTGCGCGTGTGTGTTTTGAGGACACTCACTTCACTTTCATCTCCTTGGCAGGAGGAATGATTGCGACGCCCTTTGGTCTCGCAGGGTGGCGGACCGACCGTGTTAAAAAACTGCAAGCCGCCGAGACGAGACGACTCAGCACCGTGCGTCATTACATCGCCGCTGTCGTCGGGCTGAAACCTTGTATGTCCAAAAAACGTTAACTTTTCAAGAAATGGGGGGGAAAAAACTGTTCCAATGGGTCGAATAGCAGTTATTATTTAGTCACAAGGTTAATACTTATTACAATTTAGGCATTTAGCAGACGCTCTACATCCACAGCGACTTACAGTAAGTAAGGTAAATACAAGGACAAGGTAATACATCACATGCATAGAGATATACTGTAAATCTAGGATCATAGGTAAACCGCAAGAACCTATCATCAGTCTAAACAGTATAATTTAAAAAAGTGATAATCTGTACATTGAAACTATACAATCTCTAGGATGCCAGGTCAACAAATGTACCTGGCATCTGTCTAAATAACATGCTGTCTAAATTACATTTTAACCTTTGCATAAGCCTGCAAGGTCGTCAAATACTTAACACTGGTTCAATATTTATAAAACCCACACTTAGCCTAACCACTTCCACTTATTTAAAAAAAATAGCCGATCTACAAACTCACAATGCGTTGTGAGCTTTGTATATCGGACATTTTTGCTACTTTTTTGTGACACTGCGTACAACGAAGCAAGGCATTAATTCACACAAATAAAACGCATAAAAAGTTGAAAAATATGGATACAAGGTTTCTGCCCGACAGCGACAATTTAGCAGCGATGCCTCGCTCACACAGAACACTGAAATATCTGCAAGGTTTTTTGTTTTTTTTCCTTCCATTTTGCTGCCGGGCTCGTTGCACAGCGGTGGTTAGACCATTATAATTAGAACCGCGTGGATCGCCAGGCTAATAGCAACTCTCCCACTACACCCCACGGAGCTCCTGGTTCTTCTTTTCAAACTAAACTTTTTCTCCCCGATTCAGCTGCTGGATCCAAGCATAACACTCACAAGTCAGCATCACATAAACCAGTGTTTCTCAAACCTTTTCATGTCAAGGACCTCCCAAATTATGTATTTGGCTGCGGACCCCACATCTGAAAAATATTTTATGCCAAGGACATCCAGAAGCAAAGATTTGAGTTCGCTTTAAAACATTAACAATTTGCACAAATTTAAAAAAAAACTTTAAAAAAATAAATAGCAGATGTACAATCTCATATCGTGGCACGAAGTGACACCCTATAAGCGTGTATGGACCCCACTTTGAGAATCACTACACTGCACTACAGTACGTACCCATCTCATCCTCCAGTATGGACAACAGGAAGCTGTTAGTCTTCTAAAAGGAAAAGCATCTCTGGAATTCTTGTAGCGTAAGCGTAGTGTGCGGTGGGTGGGGTGGAGAGGCAGTAATATTAATATAAGTAATATTATTATTACTGCCCTCTGTTGGCCTGGATCGCTCCATTACAGCAATGTCAAACCCGAGGACACCTGCGAGGAGAGGGGGAGGGGGGAGAGCAAACACATAGGAGGGGCAAACTCTTTTTCTTGGCACTTAATTATACTAGTAGGTCGACTGAGGACACTCCTCCATCACTTCACTGCTTCACACTCATGCAATCACACACACTCGCACATACAGTTTATCATCTCCGCCAGGCCGATAGGCTGGGAGGTGGAGATTGTTTTCGCTACTGTCTAGTCTGTGTACAGCTAATGACGGACACCGTTGGACTGATCGGTGTTAAACTTCGCATGCACATTCTATGGTAGCTGTCAAAGAACGTCCAGTCCTCCTCCACCCGAGAGGTGGCCTAGAACCTTTGAACCATAGGTCATGCAATCAAAATGTTCCATTCCGATTGGCTATATATGATTGCCTTCCAAAGTTTGCGGGAGGAGAACATTTTACAAAATTATTTAACAGTGTCCGATCTACCCCAAATTTGGATCACAACACAGAGCCAAAAGTGACTAAATCTTGACCCAAGTTTTCAGAAAAACTTCAAATAATTATTAAAAGATTACAACAAATGTATGTTGCTATATACTGTACATAGCAACAACAACCCCAAAAGCGTGAAAGGTATAGTTACGTATAGGGGTTCCCGGTCTAATTGGGTTTAGGGGCCTATAGAGTGCACCTCCAAAAGTGCTTTCACTTCTGCCCATAGGGACAGCCACCAATGCAAAAATGTCTTTCATAACCCCCCTCCCGCAGCTTCTTCAATGTTCCTGTGTCTGCTTCAGGTCACCACAGAGAAGCAACTCAGACCAGAGAACTGTTGTGGATTGTAATGCAGTTTAATTCCTATGAAATAAAATTCTCTTCACCGGTGGTTTTGATACAGGAACATTTACATGTTCCAACATTTCACTTGAGGCAACAAAAAAAATAAAAAAAGACAAGACACATATATATATATACATATACATATATACGTATATATATATATACACACACACACACATATATATATACACATACATATATGTATACATATATATATATATATGAGAGACACGGCTATTAGTATGACATTAAGCAACCTCATTGATGTATATGCGTGGCCTGCGGTATTTACAATGTAAGTGTAGGGACACAGTCCTTCAGTAGTCTGGTATATCTGGCTATAGCACCGATCTGTCTCATAAAAAGGCCAACGCATTGAAAAAGAAAAACAAATGGAGTTTGTTGGAGTAGAAATTAATTATGCCTCTGAAAATCTGCAAAAACAAATAAGTGTCATAACTTTTATGCAGTTACACAATTCCTTGGCCACCTTATGAAGTTAATTAATTCACAAAATAACATAAAAGTGTACAATAGAAAATGAATATGAATAATAGCGTATACAACACTGATTTCTACATAGAATATTCTTATTTATGCTACAAAAACAACGGACACCCGCCACCAAGGTTTTTGCAGCCGATGGTTATGAGGAGGGACGCTACATTGGCAAAATGTCAACAAAATGTCAAATGTAACATTAATTATTCCCTCTTCTTCCCCGACAAAACTTCATACAATTTATGCACAACGGAAAGGGATTTTCAAAGTTACTGTCAAAAGGAAGTTTTTTTTAAAGCCTAATTTATACAGTTTTAGTACAAAGGTGGCGACTGATTTCCAAGCTATTGGCAAGCACCACAGCGCATATATTAAGTATAAATTAAGCTTTAAAACACCAAATCATACTCAGCCACTACGGGTTGAGTGCAGTGACTCCCAATCTGTGGGCCGGGGCCCCACTGGTGAGTCGTGTGGAAATTGCAAGACGGCCCAACAAATAATTAGCAAAACGTGAACGATTTGAATGATAATATCACATTTGTATTAAATGCTGTGAACACTTTTGACACTTTGATATGTGCCGGGATCCAGAAAAAAAGGGTGGGAATAGCTTGTTAGTGGTATGAAAAACCATTACAAACATTGCATTTTGCCAACATGTCGGTGCGGTGTCTCCTGTAACCATTGGTGTTTGGTATTCAAGGTATATAACGGGCCTCAGATCCAGAAAACTCTGGATGGGTGAAAAAGCGGAGTCCTCAAAAATGACAATTTTTTGCGTTTTTACATCAATACATAAAGGTCACAATCATAACTAATGTGACACCTCTTCACGGAAAAAACTCCAATGCATCTGCAGACAAGGTTACAGTCAAAGTGTACTAACAATTTCTTTGCATTCAACAATGTTTTTTTTCTTTTCTCCATTTTGTTTTCATTATTACAAATAGTTTATGTAAATATGTGACTACCACATTTAAATACTGAATTCCCCCTCCCACCCCTTCAATACATTATATAACATAAAGCGTCATTCATTTACCTCTCGCATTCCTATGATAAAACATCAGGATGAAAAAAAAAGACAAAAGAAAAAGATTACGTACTGTACAGGACGCCCACAGTTTCTTACATTTGTCCAAACTTTATTTTATTTTTTTCATTGAGCTTTTCTAACAGGCTCGATTAAAAAATAGAGATTTGTTTGCTGGTTTATTTGATCAAAACACAAACACGTTGATACACAGCGGCGGGGTGTGGGGAGCTGATATCCTATGAAAAAAACAAAAATCGAAGTGTTTCATTATTATATTGTACTGAGAGGTATGATGTTGACACCAGAGAGACGGTACGTGTTTGTAGTTTTGTACTCGGATGGAGGAGAAAAACACACAGCAGTTTTACAAAACTAAAAATTCAAAATTTAAATAAAACAAATACAAAAATTATAAACAACACCAAGCCCCGCCTTTGTAGCTGCCGTTGCTTCTTGTAAGCAGGCTTTTTCAAAATAAGAATTAAATTCACTCCCACAGCAAAAACATGAATAAGAAGAAATAGAAAAACAGGAGAAAAAAACACATGCATGAAAAGGAGTGCGTTATTGTGTCTGTGTGGATTCTCTTCTCCGAGGGGTGTGGGGGGGGGGGGGGGGGGGGATTTCCGACCTACAAGCTCACAATGCATTGCGGTACAACAAAGCATACATTCGGGCTTCTGAGATCTTGGTGGGGGGTTCCGCCTGTTAGCATAGCATCCATTAGCTTAACTTTCTCTTAGCTTATCTCCTGCCGAGCCAGTAGGACGGACAGACGGGGGGGGTATTACTTAATACATGGGCCCGGGGGCGTTGTCCTGAGGGAAATGTGAGTTGAGGAGGGTCTCCATGTAGGAGACGAAGCCGCTGCTGGGCGTGTAGCCGTCGGGCATGGGCCCAAGGGGCATGGGGACACTCAGGATGGGGTCAGAGTTCAACGGGGATTCGAGCAGAGCTGCCGCCAGCGCTAGAGAGGGGTCTGAAGCCAGGGCGTGGTCTGTTAAAGCGTCCGTGAGGCAGCCTGCGGTGGCCATGTGGTTGACGGCGCCATCCATCTGGGAGCATCCATTTGGGGTGATGTCCATTGTGGTGTCAGAAGTGGGATGAGCTGGGAAGTCCATTGTGGCGACAGGGGCAGGGTTAGCTGGGAACAGGGGCGGTGCTTGGGTCAGGAAGGGTGGGGCTGTAACACTATGTCCTTGTGGTGCTGAGGATTGGATGCAGGTAGACTGGGGTAGCGTGGTCATCGGGTGGCCTGCAGGCGTGGTTGGCAGGTCAGAGATGGACGGCATACGAGGGCGCTTGGCTGCCTGGGCTTCATCGTCTGAGGCCACTGGTTGCACTGTGCTTCCTTGGATGGCCTGAAAGAACACAAACATACAGGCTGTTTATCCTCTCTTTCAATCGAGCTCAAGGATTCCCATACCTTTCCATGGCAAGGACCCCCAAAAAGTTGAGCCAGATTTGCAATATTTTCATTTTTGAAAATGTAAAAACATATATTCAAAAATATATATAATAATAATAATGTAAATGAGGGGGGAAAAAAGGAAACTCTGGGCCCCACTTTGAAAAACACTGATGTAGCCATCACAACGAGGCGAGTGCTGGCCTTCCCAGAGGTCTTCTGTACCAACCTTTTTCATTGTAGCCCTTTGGATACTTAGCCATTCCACACCAAATATCCACTTGTCATGCTGTGACACTGAACTTCAAACTGGTCAACTGCGTGGCATCTATTACATCTCTTCTTAAAGCACACACTGGTGGACTCTGATGATGTTTTCCAGTACTACTCACCAGGCGTGAGCGGACTCTCTTGGGCAGCTCTTGGTCCAACATGAAGATCTCTGTGGGTTTCAGCAGAGACTGAGTCTGGTCCTGGAACTCCACCTGAGGACAGCATCACCAAGAGGAAGCTCAAATCAAAGGCACTGCCAACCTGACATCTACCCAAATAAAACCTAGCATCTGTCTAAATAACATGAGTAGCATTTATCTAAAGCTGCCAATGGTTCTCAAACGTTTTAATTTCAAGGACGCCTATAACTCTGAGTGTACAAATGGAAACAAATGAACCTGGCCAAATGGACCTGGTTCCATTTGGAACCCTCAGGGAACCCAGAGGGTTTCTGGATCCCACTTTGAGAACCATTGCTCTCTACACTAACAGGAGGCTGTGCACTGCCTCACACAGACAGACAGACGGACGGACATACAGACGAAACAGATGAGACAGACAGACAGACCCCCTGGCTGGGGACAGACAGATCGGTAGGGAACAGAATAGAAAGAGAAGCGAAGCCGTGAGGGAGGAAAGAGAGAGCACACAATACTTTTTTGAAAAGCAAAGTTGTTGGCAAAACAAGCCGCTGGAAAGTGAAGTTTTCCCCCTGCGGGGCTGTGAGATGTTAACACAGACAGCACAACAAATAAAGATGGTTTTCACTGCTCCAGTTACCACCAGACAAAACCAGCTATCTCTGAGCTGTTGAGAGTGCTGTGCTATTGAACAAAGTGATCAAAATATGGATGGATGCGATGCTCATTCTGTGTGTGTGTGTGTGTGTGTGTGTGTGTGTGTGTGTGTGTGTGTGTGTGTGTGTGTGTGTGTGTGTGTGTGTGTGTGTGTGTGTGTGTGTGTGTGTGTGTGTGTGTGTGTGTGTGTTGGCTCTCTTTCTCACAGAGGTGTTGACAAAACTGACAACAGGAACCTGTTTGAGATTAACAAGCATGCTGAACTTCATTAGCTTGTGAGTGCGTGTGTGCGTGTGTGTATAGACACTTTCAGACATGCACTGTATTATGGAAGCTTTCCAGACTTTAGACGGAGGGGCTGTATGTATGAACGCAACATTCCAGCTCAGAAGTATCAGACATGAAACAGACTTTATGCTGGCCATGAGTTAAGTCCGGGTAATGTCCGATTTAGCTCAAACCGCTCTGTGTGTGAATGGACGCTGTGATTGTCCGGTGAATTTACATTCAGCACATGGAATTGTTGATGTCGCTTATATTGTGGACGGGTGGAGCCTCCCCACCTCCCGAGGTGTTTGGAGAGAGAGAGAACTGAAAACCAGTTGAATTATTCTGCTTTTTTATTACCGTTAGAATTGGAAATATACACCCATCGAAGATAAACGTCTCTTTACTACTGCAGTAGCCTAATTGTAGACAACGAGCTACAACTGATGCTTGCCTCTGCACTGCGCACTTGGCTGTATATAGAGACCAATGTTCTCCGAGTTAAATTTGGACAGTTATTCTTCCAGCTCAGAGGAGGACGGCTTGTTTTGATTATAAGTACGTTGTAGCTCGTTACCTACATTAGGCCTACTATGGTAGGAAAGATGTTTAGTTTGTGTTTTGCATGGGTGCATCAATGGGAGAGCAATTCAATGTATCTGCCATTCTGTCATGTTCTGTGGAAGGAAATAAAAAAAGATTGCATTTGATCTGTGCATCTCCCTCAGGCTGTGCCTGTGTTATACTTTAGTGGGAGTAGTTCATGCGTCTACTACCCAGACCCCGCCCCTGACCTTATCAAACTGAGTATTTATGTGTGAACAGCCAACACCGGACAATGTCCGACCTGATTCCCCAGACATTTTCCAGTGTTCATAATGAGAAAGTGGCTTATGTGTGTCAGGGTGTCTGTTCTTTGGCAGGGTCACATCAATTGAAAACAATGGCACCTTCATCACAATGTAATGCTTCACTCGGTGTGTGTGTGTGTGTGTGTGTGTGTGTGTGTGTGTGTGTGTGTGTGTGTGTGTGTGTGACTGTGAGTGTGTGTGTGTGTAATGTAGCAGCCTGCAGTGTTCTCCTCACCTGGTAGAGCTGATGCACATGCTTCTTAATGAAGGAGGCGTTGAGAACCTTTCCCTCGTGTGTGTGAACCACTATCAACTCCCCCACCGCTGGAGGGCCTTCGTGAAGACAGTCATGGCTCTGGGGGGGGGGGGGGGGGGGGGGAGGGGAGAGAGAGAGATAGAGAGAGACCAAGAGACACCGAGAGACAGCACAGAGGGAGTTAAGAGAGAACATTTTGTGGAACGCGGCGTGAAGCGGCGCGTTTCGAGCTTACAGATCTGCTACTTTTGGGTGACGCAATAGTATGATCAAGTAGGGCATTCATTTACGAAACACCACAAAAAGTTCAAATGTGGGTATAAGAGGTTTCTGCCCGACACTGTCTGCAAAGCCCTCATGTGTGTCATGTCAAATTGTTCAAGCCCTCATCACCCTGAACTGATGAAAGCTTCACAGCACATAAGGACTCCCTCTACACCCCCGGCATTTTAAATAGCCTATTAACACGTCACACCTTTGGTGATAATATATGTACTATAATATAACGCGTGGGGTGTGGTGGTGATATATTCAAAACATGTATCAAACTTTCTCATGAGGTTTTATTCTGTAATCCAAATAAAAGTTGAACATTACCACCAAGTACAACTGTCAACAATAACATTTAACCACTTAATCCCTATACATTTTTTCACCTCCAAACCAAATCTCTTTGCGGAAAATAGCAGTTCGACAAGCTCACAAGTTGGCACTTTGAGCTTATAGATAAGCTAATTTCGCCTAATGTTCAGCACAGAATAGTGACACTAGGGTCCATGTGATTAACAGTGTCTGGGTACAGCTGTAGTATTATGTTTATACATGTCTACAATAGGCCATCTCAAAGCCATTCGGAGTGTATGCAAGAAATAAGTCTGTAAAAAAGGGTTTTGAGAATGACTGTCAGAGTTTTTATTTAGCAACTGTCAGCCTGCTGAACAAAACCTAAGCCTGTCGCCCGTGCATTATACTGATGCACATATATTATGTTTTTATTATGTCTTCCTTTAGGACTTCGAAGCTACTTGACACTGACATGCACTTTATTGAATGCACTACATGTGATTTCGGACCTCTTTAAATTACATGATACAGATTTTTTACATGCTGCTATTTTCAGGCTTTTTGTGCTCTTTTTATTTTCTATTCTTTACTTTTCATTCTCTTTTTACTCCTTGAACTGCAAACGTGAAAGCCTGCATAAAAAAGAGTTTGAGCTCACTTTTACCTGCAACTGTGTTGTGACGATAAAGTTGAATGATTGATTGAAACACATGCATGATCTTTTGTGGACGTGTGATGACTCACCACGACATTTTCAGGATGGAGGTTGTCGATGTAGGAGCCATCGTCGAAGTTGACCTCGTAGAAAGTCTGAGTTGCTACGCCGATGATGATGCAGTGGTAGAACCAACCGTTCGACCATCGACCAATCACATTTTGACCCAGAGTGGGCTCTTTGGGGGGCTTGAGAGCCAACCGCGGCTAGAGGGACGAGAGAGAGAGAGAGGTTTAGATCAACTCGCACCGTTTCTCAACAAGTGGTCCACGAGTGGCAATATTACAGGTGCTCCATGGGAAAATATCAAAACATAAACAAAAACTTTACCTTAGTTAAATGTATTATTTAGACCTGAGGCCGATTCTAAAAACGCCTTCTAAATCCCTTAAATGTTCTGAAAAACTTCCAATATTTATTCAAAAAATGTAAAATAAATGATGTTGCTATATACTGTATATAGCAACTACACACAGAGGTGTTCCCGGCTTGAAAGGTAAATAATGTATAGGTGTTCAAGGTCTAAATGGGTTAAATAATATTTCATAAATCTAATTTCAGAAAAGGTGTTCCAGGTCTAAATGGATTAAATAATATTTCATAAATCTAATTTCAGAAAAGTTTTGAACAAAAAACTACTGATAATAATGGAATAATCCGTGCCGGCAGCAGGAATGACATGTGGTACGTTCTCTTACCGCTGGGGCCACTGGGGCTGCTCGAACTTTTTTAGGAGTTTTACTCCTTTGAGGTTTTGTTGTTTGTTTGTTGTTTATAGAGTCCTAATAAAAATGAAATCAAATTAAATCATATCAACTCAAACGAAATGAAAGTGCAGGAAGTGAGCAAAAAATATGGTTATTTTGGCACTATGATGGCACTACGACAAAACCACACCTTGCATAATGTAACGGGTAGCGCAGGTGTTTTAGGGATAAGGCTGGTGTCGCAAGATAGCAACTCCCAAAATAGTGGGTAGCGCAACTTGGGCGCAAAGTAGGGCCCACACTGTCAGTCCTGTAACTCAAAGGTCACAGGTTCAATCCCCATGGCAACTGACATACCCATCAGCGGCCAGGTGAGCTGCTGACCTACGCTATAGGAAGATGCTGACTGCAGGCCTGTTACAGGCTTCTGCTGCATTGTTCTGGAGAGGAAACCATGTCAGCTAAACGCCCCGACATGTAGATGTGAAAACGGGACCCTTTTGGAAATGCCCTGTCAACAGTAATATCTAATAGGCTCTTGTACCTGCAGTTTATTTTATCTGTTTATTCGTAATATTTATTTGCTCATGGGGGAGATTTGCTGAGCATGCACGGCACGGACACGCCTGAGGAGCAGGGGTGTGTAGACTTATGAGTGCCTCCGCAGAAAGTTATACACTCATTAAGCTGCTATTTCAACCACGCTGAGTGCACTGAACACGGCACACAGTAAAAAGTAAAAGAATTATGATTGAGTTCAAAGTTTTGGATTGATAAAGGACTCTACCCACTATATCATCTATACTAATCTGTGTGCACACCTCCACTGTCTGACAACAGATATCTCATGGGGTGGGGTGCTGGGCGGATTGTGCGCTGAGGGAGTGTGAAACATGGGCATGGGGACTAGTAGGTTTATCTTGTTTCTTTCTATATTTGTTCATTTCTGTTTGTGTCAATTCGTGCTCCTCCTTTTTTGTTTTTGTTTTTGTTCAGCATTTGTTGATTTATTTCCAATAGAGAGAGAGAGACAGGAGAGGGAAGAGAAGGAGAGAGCGGGGATAATATCGTCGGTCGGGTGGAAACCTCATATGTCCAAAACAAAAGTAGCAGATCTACAAGCTCAAAACGGACCGCTTTTCGAGCTTTTGGATCGGACACTTTTGATGCTTTTGTGTGACGCTGTAGTATGATCAAGTAGGGGGTTCATTTACGAAAAAACACAACAAGTTAGAATATGGAGATAAGAGGTTTCTGCCCGACAGCAACGATAAGCAGCAAAGAGCCTCGGGTGAGATTGGAACCCTGTCCTGGGAGGCAGGAAGGACTAATAGTCATTCATGTGGTATGTGCTCTTACCGCTGGGGCCACTGGGGCTGCTCCACCACTGGAGCCACTCCCTCTAGGAGTTTTTGTCTTGGTACTCTTTTGAGGAGTCACTTTACTCCTTTGAGGTGTCATGTTACTCGCTGGAGGTGTCATGATATTCCTTTCAGGTGTCATGTTACTCGCTGGAGGTGTCATGATACTCTTTGGATATATCATTTTACTCCTTTGATGTGCCATGTTACTCGCTGGAGGTGACATGATACTCTTTGGATGTATCATTTTACTCCTTTGAGGTGCCATGTTACTCGCTGGATGTATCATTTTACTCCTTTGAGGTGTCATGATACTCGTTGGAGGTTTCATGATATATCTTTGAGGTGTCATGATACTCGGAGGTGTCATGATATTCCTTTGAGGTGGTGCTGTTTGTTGGTCGTCTATACAGTCCTAATAAAAATGAAATCAAATGAAATCATATGAACACAAATGAAATGAAAGTGGAGCAAGTGATTTTTGTTGTTATTAAAATAGTAATAATAATAGTGTTAAATAGCTCTATATTCTGAGAGTAATCATCGCAATAGAATGTTTGTTTAGGAACAGGGGTCTTGTCTCTCCACCTCGTCAAGTAAACAGAACTTTTTTTTTTTTAGGTTGGGATACTAAGAGAGAGGACAGGATAAACAAGTGAAATAGGAAGTGATGACACAAAGAAGTAAAGACACATTTGGAACTGGAACATTATCAAATTGAATCTGATGGGCTGAATTTGGCAACCCACCTGAAAATGTATTTTCGGATTAGTAAAGAGCTGGAGAGAGAGGGAGACCACTGTTACAGAACAAACACTCTATAGCAATGATTAGTATCAGAATAATATTTGTTATTTAAAAAAAACTACCTACAAAAAAAAAATCACTTAAAGCACCTTGAAATTAAATGAATGAAATGATTGCTGATCATGGGTACAATGTCCAGGAACACTTAATGAAAGCAGCTCACCTTCTGTGTGTTCTTGTGTTTGTGGCAGGTGACTGACACCACGTAGGGCCAATCGGCAGGCTTCATGACCACCCGGGCGATGTTGGCGCAGGTGACGTGGAAAGAGGTGGAGCAGTTTTCCAGTGAACACTGGATGCACGCTCCCTGGTTTGGCTTGGCAGTGGTGTAGCAGTACACGCATTTCTACAGCAAAACACACACACACACACACAAAAAGGATAGTTAGTTTTGGAATATATCTTATTTTGAAAGCGTGACTTCACCGATTTGAACCCACGTTTACGTTCTACTGCGAGAACATGTGGAAATCGAACCAATTTGGTTATGAGAAACATGTCAAATATCATCTGTCGGGTGGAAACCTCATTTGTCCAAAAATGTTACTTTTCAGGATTCAAATTCAAAACTAGCTAAAGTAGCAGATCCACAAGCTCAAGCTTTTGGATCTGCTACTTTCGATGCTTTCGTGTGACACTGTATGATGATAAAGTAATCATAGAAAACCACAACTCAAACTAGGTTCCTCAATCAAACATTGTTATGAAGCGCACACAGTGGAAGGATTGGCAGTCTAATATGTTCCTCTCATCTCTCTCGCTCGGTCTGGTACTTCAACTGAAGTCTGTATTCCTTCATTAACATCAGAATGGACGCCGTGCGAGGAGGTGAGTTTACTGCAGTCACCAACAGTGAACACATTGGCAAAGATATCCTTCTCAAGCGCTAAGGCAAAAAAGTCAATATTTGCTTGAAGAGAAACTTCATTTGCTGATAGCGGCTGCCTGATCCGTCATGGCGTGACTTTCCAAGTCTCTCTTTCATCTCTCAGTCATCGTAAGCGTCCGTGACTGCTCTGCAACGCTCGCCCTGAAACACTTTCACCCTGGCTTCCCTTGTTTGGGCATGTCCAAACTTTTCGACATTTTCCAAAATATATATTCCCTCTCTCTCTATATATATATATACATACACAATATATATATATTTTGATATTAAAAGAATAGCCGATCTACAAGCTTACAACGTGTTGTGACTTGTGGTGCTACACGTTGTGAGCTTGTAGATCGGCTATTTTCACCAAATGTTCACCTATTTTGACGTACCAAGAATAGGGACGCTAGGCTACGTGTGTTTAAGGGCTGCATACGTTGAGTTACTTACAGTAGTTGTGTTGCTTTGCATGTGCATGGAGAAGCTTGTGGTCCTGAGTTCATAGTTTTATGTCACTGTACCTTGTGCTAAAGTAGCTGTTGCAATTTTTTCTGAGTTTGTTGAATCTCTTTTATTGTAATATGGGATTACAATAATAAAACTAATCAAAAACCAAAATAGTACTTAGCCTTTGCAAACCAGCTTTTAAAAAACAATCAAAACTGAACTGGAATTGAAATCAAAATTTCAAAATGAAACTCAAATAAAAAAACAAATGAAAAATGCAAAACTATGATAACCTTGCCGCAGACAACTTGGTAAAGTTGATTCCGATTACAACACATGTTCACATTTACTACATTAAATCTCATCCTCTCTCTAATTCAGCATTTCTTGTCTCTTCTCTCCAACTCGTGGAGCTCTTCTCATACTTTCTGTTATGTTATGTCTTCTGGGTGTTTGTTTGTTTCTTTCCTTTTGCTCTTGGCTCTCTCTCTCTATCTCTATCTGTCACCCACTCCCTCCCTCCCTCCCTCCCATCATCCGTCTCGGATGGATGGCTGGTGTTTTTGCGAGGCGAGGGGGAATGTGGGATAATAGATGTGCTGAGCTGAATGGCTGAATAATCAGGTGTCATTCCTCAGCCCGGTAAATGAACTGCATTGATCCAACGGGCAGGAGGCAATTTCCCATCGCTTGCCGCGCCTGTGAGCACAACGCTCCCTCCAGCGCTCTCTCTCTGTGTCTCTCTGTCCTTTCTCTCCTCCGCTTCTCCGCTCTTACTTCAGAGGTGTCGTCGTGCGCCTCGTGGCACAATATCACAAATCTACAAATAATGTCAACTCCCCCTCTACCTGCTCTGTGAAAAATCTATCAAAGCAGCGCTTGGTTTTGCAGTGTTGCCTTTTAACCAGAGGTCTTCAACGTTTTCCAGGCCATGGACCCCTTAGCTGAGAGAGACATGAAGCAGGGACCCCCACTACATGATGCTGCAAATTCAACTTCTTCATAGATTTCATAGATAGCTTCATATACTTGTTTGACAGCACTATCATCAGTGTTGTGTAAATATTTTTTTTGTTTGTTTAGACATGATCATTTCTACTAATATGTTGGATTCATGTTAAAGTGGATTTTCAGACATTTGACCACTTAAAACCTCAATACTTGACCTTTGGTACAGAGCTAAAAAATTAAGGAAGAAATAAATACATTATTTATAGGAAAAAGAGGAATTACTCGCAACCCATAGAAAATGTGTCCCAACCCATTGTTGGGAACCACTGATAGAACATTGGTTCTCAAAGTGTGTTCCAGGGGGTCCCCAGCTAAAGTCGTTAATATAGCATGACAATCATTTGAACCACCAAAAATAGCAGATCTACAAGCTCACAAGCTTGTACATCTGCTATTTGGGGAATTTTTCTTTTAACACAAATCTTCTCTTCTGGGTGTCCCTGGAACAAAACATTTTCAGATCGGGGTCCGCTGAGAGATACATATCAATTTGGGGGTCCTTGAAATGAAAAGGTGTCAAGGAAACCAGTGCAGTAGATGGTGTGTATTGTGTTGTCCGTGGCTCTCGTTATGAAAGCCTCACATCAAACGAGGCTGACATGTGCATCCTAATGGTTTGGTTGGACTGCAGAAATACGAGGCCGCTGGGGTTCCTTCCTATTGAGAGCCGCGGTACTGTACATATCCCGCCGCTGCTGCGGAAAATGAAGTATTGGCATTTTAATAAAGAATTTTTATTTGTCATCGATCTTCCTGCTGCCGAGCCTCTCGGCCACGGCTGCTTCCTGCACCGATCCGTCAGAACGAAGGATGGAAGATAGAAGAGACAGACGGAGAGAGAGAGAGTGAGATGGAGAGATGTACACGTTGAAAAGTGTGTGTGTGTGTGGGGGGGGGGGGGGTGAGAGCAGGGAGGTCATGATATGTTGATCCTGTGGCCAAAAGAGATATGGTAAAAATGAATGCTGTCCTTGCGTAATGTGGTGTTTTGAGTTCATTTGGTTTTATTGATTGTCTAGTTGTAAATCTGTTGGTCTAGAAATGTGTGTGTGTGTGTGTGTGTGTGTGTGGATGGAACAGTCAGAGATGCTTAGATTGAGAGCAAAAAGAGCAGCAGGAGGACAAGTATGATGAAGTATTGTTTGGTTAACTACTTATACCCTGTTCAACCCCATGCAACGTGACACGTTGTGAGCTTGTGGATTGCCTACATTCAGTGAAGAGATTTGGTGTGGATGGAAAAAAGAAGGGGACCAAGTGCAGACCCCCTGGGGGACCTCAGTTAACCAGGTATATAGTTTTGTTTTTAGAATAGCCATTTATTTTGAAATCCTTTTGTTGTTATGCCATTTAATTCCTCCCCACTGCTTGCCACTGCTGTTTTACCCTAAACAGCTCGCCTGCCAGTGAGGAGCCCCCACCAGGAGGACGTAGCGCCTCCATCCTTCCTCCCGTTCCAACATTCCCCCACTGACAAGTACTGCCCCCAGCCCATAGGAGTATGTGCAGTCAGTGACAAACATCACCCTCCTCGCCCCGGCTTCCTTATAGACGCAGTCAGATGCACTGTGATGGATTCATCACCGCGATACGCGGCGCAAAGCCACGTGTTTTGAGCTTGCAGATCTGCTACTTTTGATGTTTTTGAATTTGAATCCTGAAAAGTACCAGTTTTCGACATAATGAGGTTTTCACCTGACAGAGACGACATGTGGTTACAATAATGTACAAACATTGTAATTAATAGGCTCATAGAGGTCATTATAGAGCAGTAGTTCTCAACCTGTAGATCCTTGTAACCTGAAGAGCTTGTAGATCTGCTATTTATTAAACAAAATGCGTGCATATATATATATAAATACATTTTTAACTCAAATATTTGCTTCTGGGGGTCCCTGGAACAACGTTTTGAGATGGGGGGGTCCCCGGACAAATACATATAATTTTGGGGGTCCTTGAAATTAAAAACGTATGAGAATCACTGAAAATATATATTTTTTTACTCAATATCAAAGACATAAACACATTTTCAAGATTTTTTTTTTTTTTTTTACAGGTCTACAAGCTCGTAGAGCTATGAGCAATAAATAAGAACTTATAGTATATTACGTAAGTTCCATCGATCCAAGGCGGAACCCAATCGATTGACTGATCATTCAAATAAAAAAATGCATGCTGCCCACCCATCAGCTGCCGTGTTAACGTGCGAACGCTTTCATGACTTTCAAGTGGGCCCTGATCCAGAGAAGGTTGAGAACCACTAGTCTAGAAGAAATCCAACTCACCAGACTCTTGCGTTTGTCGGGCACAGCGCTGACGTCAACCTGCTCTCTCTCCGCGGCGTTGAGGAAACGCGCCTCCGCCACCGCGATGGCACAGATCACATGAACCCACCTGGTGGACAGGGAGGGTTACAACCGTTAAGCACCGTCAACCTGCCGTCTCTATTTTGGTAAAGTCATAAATATCCTACAAATGTTTCTTTTTTTTAAATGAAGAAACCTCTTATCTCCATATTCTAACTTTTAGTGTTTTTGTAAATTAATGCCCTACTTGATCATACAACAGCGCCACACAGAAGCATCAAAAGTAGCAGATCCACAGCGAGCTTGTCGATCTGCCATTTTTGTTACTTTTGAATTTGAATCCTGAAAAGTAACAGTTTTGGGCATAAGAGGTTTCTTTCCACCCAACAGAGACAAAATTATTTTGTCTATGTCGGGTGGAAAGAATGTAATGCTATTGTATTTAGGCTCTGTGAACAACCTGTCCCTTTTGGGCATGCTGGGGCATGTTGTGTCATCTTATCTCGTCTCATCTCATTTGACTGAACTAGAAACTCAGTGATGATGACAATGGTGGCACTATACGTACCGGTGGTCTACGGTGGTCTTCAAGGCTCCTCCCCGCAGGTTACACAGACAGCACTCCTACAGGGAACATGGTGGACAGTAGTTACTATGTTAGTCTGTGTGGGGCACAAAACGACTGTAAAATACAGTAGTTTTTACAAAACTAGCACACACGCTTTAAAAACAAAAAGTGGTGGGGAGGTATAGCGGGTGAGTGTAGTTGGGATTTTGGATTCAAGGAATTGTTCATTTCAGTACTCAATTTAATGTGAAAATGTACAATCCATAAGCGGATGCATTGTTTAATTCCATAAGTGAAAAACTGAACATAAACCTCTATAAAAACAAAAAGTCAAAACATTTTAACTAAAACAAATGAAAAATGCTACACTATAAGCATGGTTATCAAGACATTGTGTGTGTTAGGGCCTAATGGTTAGGTGATGGTGGAAGTGGAACTAACCTGTGTCCAGGCGGCTGCTTCACAGCGTGAGCACGTCCACGCGCTTTTCACAGAGTCTGGTCTCACTCCATAACAACCTGAGGAAGACACCACACACACAACCTAAGAGGAAGGCACTAATGCTGCAGTCACACTGGCAGCTACAGTACAAAGATACAGGCTACCATTCTTTTTCAATGGAAACCAGTGACATGATGGTACAAAGCTACATCAGGCGCTTGAAGCTGCTGCAAAAACAGCTACAACAGCTACAAAGAAGTTGAGCCGTTTTCAACTTCAGCTACAAAGATACAAAGCTACAGATATGCTGTGTAGCTTTGTATCTTTGTATCTGCCCGTGTGAACGCAGCATAAGGAGTGGAACGTTTTTTTTTTATAATAAATATATATTAACAAATTAATTAACCACTTACGGTAAGCCCTATGTCATACTTTATCACACAAAAATAGCAGATCGGGATCTGCTATTTAGAGAAGGATGCGCTTGTAGATAGTCTATTTTCACTATTCCTGAAATGTTTACTTTATGTTTTGACACCTTTCTGCCCATAATGACAAGCCAGATTGATTATTAATATGACTACTTTATGAAATTATTCTTTATAATCTGTTAAATTGATGAGTTGGATTAACTGCTGCACCTCTAATATGTTATTTGTCAGAGAGCTGTGCAGGTCTGAGAGCATGACTTGCAGCTCTAGACTCTCTGTTAGCTTGCTGACAACAATGACAAGTGTTGGGTTTGACAGCACTGTAGTGCTTTGCTTCATGGACAGACTGACTGACTGACTGACTGACTGACTGACTGACTGCACCCCCTCATCCCTGGAGGACTAATGAACCCACACTGTATGGCCCGCTTTAGGGCTAATAAGAACCCAGGAGGCCTACTAGTCTGTGTGTGTGTGTGTGTGTGTGTGTGTGTGTGTGTGTGTGTGTGTGTGTGTGTGTGTGTGTGTGTGTGTTAGAGAGAGAGAGAGAGAGCATGGATGTGCAACTTTTCTTCTGAGAGCATGTCTTTGCACAAAGCAGTTAATACCAATGTCGGATTTTATGTGTGCATGCATGCGTGTGTGTGTGTGTGTGTGTGTGTGTGTGTGTGTGTGTGTGTGTGTGTGTGTGTGTGTGTGTGTGTGTGTGTGTGTGTGTGAGACAATTTGCAGTGTTTGGATGGTGTTGATTGGCTCTCGAGACACATGCTACTACCACATGTACTATACAGTCCTGGCCTCTGCCACCACGATACACATTTTGCTGCAGCCGTGATTTGTTTTTATTGGATATTATGTCTGTAGTTTATTAATATTATTTGTATCATTTTATTTAATCACTTAAACTCTATATATCGTCTCTGTCGGGTGGAAACCTTACTTTTCAGGATTCAAATTCCAAAGTATCAAAAGTAGAAGATCAACAAGCTCAAAACGCGTCGCTTCCCGCCGCATTTTGAGCTTGTGGATCTGTTACTATTGATGCTTTTGTGTGAGGCTGATGATAGGGTGTTCATTTACGGAAAAACACAAGAAGTTAAAATATGGAGATGAGAGGTTTCAGCCCAACAGCGACGATATACTTAGTTGACCAGTGTCCCCCAGGATTCTTTTTTCCTTCTACACCACATCTCTTTGCCACATTGCGTCGCGTTGTGAAAGCGCTGTGAGCTTGTAGATTGGCTATTTTCGCCTTAACGTTCCAGAATAGGAATGCTAGGGTTCATGATGTGTCTAATTTGGACAATAAATATTCAGATATTCGTTCAGATAAATGTGCAGAATATACTTGAAAAAACCTTGGAGAAATACAAATATTTTAGGGCACTCTTACAGGGTTGATATCTCAAACCTAACCCACACACATGAAACATCTCAACTATCAATACCAGCAGTCAGCACACAGCCACCACCCAACGGAGAAAGCTGAAAGTGCAGAAAGATTTCTGGAGCAAACACACACACTAAAGACAACAACATAAAATGACTACAGACATGTCCACTCTCACACAAACTGCTTGCATGTGTATGCACACGCACGCACGCACGCACGCACGCACGCACGCACGCACGCACGCACGCACGCACGCACGCACGCACGCACGCACGCACGCACGCACGCACACACACACACACACACACACTCACACTCACACACACACAAAGCTAACAAGCTGTTGGTCTCTTGTGTTTCTCTTTGACAGATGCCTTCTGCCCTTAAAGTCAAGCATCTTGGTGAGAGCTAACAAGAGCAGAAGACACAGTAAACAGAGGAGGCAGAAAGTTTATGGTTCACTGTCCTCCGGGAGAGAGGAGAGGAGAGGAGAGGAGAGGAGAGTGGGGAAACGGCTGTAACTTCGGTGACATTTTCTTTTCTTTTTGCGGAAGCATAGTGAAAACCTCTGTGTTTAGCAGCTTTTGGGAGATCAAACATACTGGATATAAGTATTCTGTGACTACTTGAAAAGGTACGAAAAATGATAAATCACTGGCACTATTGAATGAGCACACTGGCACACTGAATGAGTTAACGGAGCTAGTATTAGAATGAGGAGAAGAGCTTGGTTTGTACTCACTGGCGTGGACCTGCAGATGGCAGGAGGAACAGGACAGGAGAACGCTGGTCCCATCCTCTCCGATTAAGCTGTTGGAGGGCGGAGGCTCCGTGTTCGCCGCCCCGGCACTGAAGCACATCTCCGGAACCAGAGGCCTTGTGTGGCAGCCGGCCCGAGGGGTGGGGACGCGCTTGGTATCGGGTACCTTAGGGGGCTGGGGGAGAGAACAGGCGTTTGACAGATGGTAGTATTGGGAGATGTTGGGAATCACCGAGATATTTGTCCAATTACAAGCTCTAGTGTTGGTGGTACAGGGCTGTTTCAGGTCCATTTCACCTCGTATTTTCTCAGCAGAGGGACATGGTGAATTTGAGGCTGTGTATGGTTCTAGAGGTCAACATCTTTTACTACTAATTAGAAAAGGGTGGATTGTGCGTGCTTGTCCGTGCCGTTTCTGCCAGCACACCAGTTAGTCCAATTGGCTCTATTATTTTATTGACTCTTCTCAGGAATTATACAGTGTACATTAATATTAGCCATATTTCTATTTACCTGCATAATGGGGAACCTTTAGTGTTGTCAAATGCATTTACCTTGCAGACGTCACATCTGTAATTTAGTTCATGAATCCATCAGCCACTGTTATCCAAACTTTCTCTTTGGACTGCTTCAGAACATCTGATAATATGCCTTCACCTACAGTAGCAAGTCACACAATGGACCATTGATATGCATCCAGCCAGGGTCATTGATTCCCATGTTAATTCAGGCTGTTGACACTCGGCAGCTTTTGTAAGCTTTGGTAAGTGGTGTGAATGGTTGTTTTTGATCGATACGCAAGGTAGACACTCTCACGGGTACGCACGTGCGCCCGTGCAGCTCAGAACTAGTGCACCGGGCCCCACCTCCAGTACACCCCTGCCTGAATGGACAGAAGGTGAGTGCTGGCGATCATTCCTTGCATAGCAGTGTGACCAACCTGTGTGTAGGGGCAGAACAGACAGCAGATGGCGCAGTACGGCTCCAGCTCCGACACGGCCGCATTGAAGGCCTTCTCTGCCAGGAAGTTTGGCGAGCGGCTCTGCCACAAGTCTTCTTCCTTCTTTATCTCGCCATCTAGTAGCATGGGGGACGTCAGCTCTGGAGAAACAAAAAAAAAATGTTTAAAATGAGCTATCATCAATTAACCTCTCAGAAGAGAGCATGGATTAAAGCCAAATCAAATTTCACAACTGATTTTTTTTTGCTAAGCCAAGTCCTAATCTGTGATTTGTGAAACAGTGTGAAAGGAGCCACCACACACTAGCGCTGTGTGTCCTAAACTATTGACACAATATGTACAATTATGATGTTTTGGTAGCCATACAGCCAACCAGTTGAAGAAATTGCAGATTGAGGTATATCCGAGATCATTAGGGTTTTCTGGAAGACAACATATTGCTAGTTTCACCACTTGTTGTGTGTGTTGCGTTACGACATGTTTTTTTCTTGTAGCCTATTTTCAGTGCAAAAAATGGAGACTTTGCAGTGCCTCAGCGTTAGCTTTAGTGTTCAGAAGCCTCTAGGAGTGGATGATGATGATGATGATGATGAAGGCACACATGGTGGGTAAAGTGTCAACAAGCTGCCATCCTCCAGACAGGTTCATTAGAGCAGGGCAAGGAGGCAGGAGGATGGCCTTTTAGTTTGAACCCACTGTCTCTGCTGAACACACACACAAACACACACGCACGCACGTAGCACGCACGCACGTTTGTAGTACTATAATTTCTGAGGACAAACCTTTTAGGATGGCAATTTTATGAATGCCATTTTTAAAAGATTTGGACGTTTTAAACCATAACTCCAACCCTAGCTAACCCCCTAAACTTAACCTCTCAAGTTCTAATCCTAACCTTAAGGGCAACCTGAATCTGTTCCTAAGTATAAGCCACAACTCTAAAACTATATTTTAACCATAAAAATAACCATGTCTCTCACAATGTCTTTTTCTCAAATTCTACTATATTTGTGGGGACATTTGGCCCTCACACAAGTATAGTATGACAAGTACACACACGGCTCCATAGAGACACTCATGAATCCACAAACATACAGTCCTGCTATCCATGCGCAAGCACACACACACACACACACACACACACGCACACACCCCTTGTCCCCTGTTCTGAAGGACAGGCCCTGGGAGCTGTCCCCCGCTATGACACAAAGTGACTTTGAAAGCAGGTAATTGGGAGTCATGATCCCTGGATCAATAAACGTCCGTCACAAAATAAAGAACAGAGATGAAGGGAGGGAGGGAGGGAGAGGCAAGCCGTTCGTTCAGGGCCAGAATTAATTTCCTCCTCAGAGATTTACTTCTGCTTTGTTTTGTTTTTGACTTATTTATTTATTTATTTATCTATCGCACTCCGGATCGATATTCTAAAACAACAGTTTGAGCAATTGCAAAATAAATGTACAGGGATTCCGAGAGACAGATAGACAGACAGAGAGAGACGGAGACAGAGAAAGAGACAGAAAGAGAGAGAGAGACAAACAGAGAGAGAGAGACTGCATGCATTTGTGGGGGTTGTTGACATAAAGGGTGCAACAGTTAATCAAACTAATTTAGTTTAATCCATTACAAATAATAATCTATAATAAAAAAATATAATTGATAAATAATTCATCCCTATTTTGGACCAATCGGGAACTAATCAATAAGAATATAATCGGTAGTTGCAGCCTTAAAACGACTGCATGATTTGACTGCAGGGGTGTTGACAGATATACAGACAGACAGGCAGGCAGACAGACAGACAGACAGACAGACATTCAGAAACACAAGACAGACAGACAGGCAGACAGAGAGACAGACCTTCGTCACTGGATGCCGCCTCTTGTTTGACGATGGCCAGAGGAGAGCGCATGGGGGGTTTACTGAGGGGGTGACGACGACTCTTCTTCACAGCCGGATTCATCTTCATCTTGGAGTAGGAAGACTGTGACAACACAACCAGGAGCAAACAATTAAAACACAACTCATACTACACAATAGTGACATTCTCCAAGAATCACACTAACGTGCTGGGATATTTAAAAAGCTTCTCCCCAGCGGTTTGTGGGTGTCCAAGTATAGATTTAACCAGGTGCTCAATGGAGAAATGTTAAAAGCCAACATGTTTCGACCAGCAACTGGTCTTCATCAAGGCAAGTATGACTGTCAAACAAACACAGGTCCATAAATAATGTCAGAACAAGAAGTCAATCAATCACCATTAGTATATCCAACACACCCAGAACTACTTATTTCCTAAGCAGATCTCCACATCGACGTAGGAAATGAATTGATTGATTGTTCGTTATTTCTGTGTAAGTTCCAATAGAACAATTATGTGTTTACCAACATTGAGACTGGATGCACAGGTGATTGTTTCATGCAATCAATTCTCAACCTGTTGTTTTGGGGTCCTCTTGTGTGCTGGCTAGTGAGGCGCGTCCTAGCGGGACCTGATAAAATGGGTTTCATTTGGAGCCAGTATGACGTTTGGAGCCAGTGTGAAGTCGTCTGTTAAAGGTTCTATGACATTCATTTTCACTTTTTTTATTTTCAATGGTTTATTTGGGGTTTTAACACCTCAATTACCCCCAAAAAACCTGAACTTTGAACATTCAGTCGATTTTCTGTGGTTTGGGGGTTTCTGAATAATTAGGCGGAAAAGTAATCCTTGATTGGCTCTCATGCTCTCTCGTCACTGTTCAGAAGGAATCCGCCCCCTCCCCCTTCTGTAACGCCCTCTCCACTTTCTGACACTCCCCTCTCCTCCCCTCTCCTCCCCGCCTCTCCTCTCTCTCAGTTTCCTCATAACTTTCCTGTTTGTTTCGAGTGCGTTTAAAAAATAATAATGGCTTCTAAAGGTTATTCATACTACTACTGCTCTGTTGTTGGCTGTGTTGATCAACACAAATCTTTACATAGACTCCAAGGCAACGAAGAAACACGATCCAAGTGGATTAATTTCATTTATGACGGTAATGTCCCCGCTGTGATTCCAAAGAGGCGCATCGACGTATGTGCGCATCATTTTACTACGGACGATTTCTCCAACTTTACTCAATTCCAAATGGGCTTTGCTGAAAGACTGGCTTTGAAAAAAGAAGCCATACCAAGTGTTCGAGTCTCAACTGTAAGTATTTATATCGCAACGCTTTGTGATAACTTGTAACCCTGAAACATAACTGTCATAATCATCATCGCTTCCCAACCAAACAAACACACGTGTATATCATGTCATCATCATTTTTAGTGATAACGCTAGCTAGGGCAGGGGTACAACTAACATCCACACTACTATGCATTGCAGAGAATCATATAAACACTACAACCTAAACTACAACTATTATTACCGTAAATTTCGGACTATAAGCCGCGACTTTTTTCCCATTTTTCGACCCTGCGGCTTATATAACGGTGCGGCTTATCTATGGATTTTTATAGCTAACGGCCACTAGGGGACCTCCTAAATCTAGGGATTTTACACCCGCGGCTTATAGTCCAGTGCGGCTTATATATGTACAAATCATTCAATTTAGCTGCTGCGGCTTATATTCAGGTGCGGCTTATAGTGCGAAAATTACGGTACTTGTCACAACGACTGCCTTCTAGATAACATTTAGACCAGGGGTCTTCAACAGGGGGTCCGGGACCCCTTGTGGGTCTTCAAAGTCACTACAAAGCGTCCGCCAAATCTTTGTGTGATTATGATTTTTATTTACCCTAGCATCCCTTTTCTGGGGAGAACTTTAGTCAAAAATAGCCGATCTACAAGCTCACAACGCCTCGCGCTGCGAGGTGTTGTGCAATTGTACATTAGATCTGCTATTTTTGGGAAAGAAGTAAAGGTGTCGATGGAAAAAAAGATCAGACCAAGTAAAGCAGAAACACAATTTTATACAATATAGAGGGGTCCCTGCTTCATCTCTCTCTATCAGCTAAGGGGTCCCTGCTTCATCTCTCTCTATCAGCTAAGAGGTCATGCTTCATCTTTCTCAGCTCGGGGGTCCCTGCTTCATCTGTGTCTCAGCTAGGGGTCCCTGCTTCATCTCTCTCAGCTAGGGGGTCCCTGCTTCATCTGTGTCTCAGCTCGGGGGTCACATACAGTATCTCACATGCACAGCCATAAAACCAAAAGGGCCATTGTCTATTGACCCCCTGTTAAGCTGTGAGCTGACCCCCTGGTAGCTGTGAACTGTCTACCCAAAATGCTAACATTCCAGTCTTATCAGAAGCTGGAGTTTTAGGCACTGTTATCAGTTCTTTAGCTAAACAGACTACTCAATGCTAAGCAATGTAATGATATAATATTGCTTCAAAAGCTTTCAGCTGAAAGCTAGGGGGTCCCTGCTTCATCTCTCTCATCTAGGGGGTCCCTGCTTCATCTGTGTATCAGCTTAGGGGTCCCTGCTTCATCTCTCTCTCAGCTAGGGGGTCCCTGCTTCATCTGTGTCTCAGCTTGGGGGTCCCTGCTTCATCTCTCTCTTAGCTAGGGGGTCCCTGCTTCATCTCTCTCTCAGCTAGGGGGTCCCTGCTTCATCTCTCTCTCAGCTAGGGGGTCCCTGCTTCATCTTTCTCTTAGCTAGGGGGTCCATGGGCTCAAAACGTTGAAGACCCCTGGTTTAGACTATGTTTTAGATGTTTAATTTCCTGCAGGCATCTCAACATTGCTGTTATTTATTATTACTTTTTAGATCTCTGTAGTTGTGTTCATGTAGATCTAGATTATAAATCCAAAAATTTCACATGTGTAATATCAATGCAGATCTACAAGCTCACGACTCATTGCGTCCTCCACGCGTAGTCAGCTTGTAGGTTTGGGATTTTGGAGGTGGGACATTGTCATGTGAAGGATCATAAAATTGTCTCTACTATGTTGTTTGCAAATTATTCCCCCAATACATTGGATCTAGTTGCTGTTTGTGCTCCACCCCTTCAATTCATTCAATGATTGCGTTATTATAAATAACATATTTTGATGTTTCTCTTTCTATTGCAGTCCATCACTCCAGAGCATGGTTTAGCAGCAACTACATCTGTGCAGAGTGTGACCAGAGACTTTGGTTGCCAGACTGACCCCATCTTGAACCCGGTGCAACCAGAAAAAGTAACAGTGGGCACTCAGTTGGGACGACGGAGACTAATTGAATACAGAAGTAAATGTAGGTTCATTTGTATTACAACAAGACATTTATTTGATCTAATTGTGATATTGTATTGCATATTCTAAAAATTTTGGTACTGTAATGTAGCTGTGTATGTTTATTGTTTGATTTACCTTGGGCTTTGACATGAAAATTCTTTATTTTAAATGTTTGCAATACAATTAATCAGTCTAGTGGAATTGAAAGTTTCACGATTGAAGTGCATAATTGGCTAAAGGAAGAAAGAAAATGTTTCTTCTGAACATGTTAGTGCTAAAACATACAGTATCTCACATGCACAGCCATAAAACAAAAAGAGCCATTCACCCCCTGGTAGCTGTGACCTCACCCCCCTTGGAGCTGTGACCTGTACCCAAAACCCTTACATTCCTTATTAGCAGCTGGTGTTTTAGGCACTGTTCTATTCAAAGGGCTTTATTGGCATGAGAAAACATACGTTTACATTGCCAAAGCAGAAAGCACAACACAACTATAAAGCACTAAATTAATATATATATATATGTACATTTGAAAGTCAGAATCTTCCATAGATCAATTTCTATGAATCAAGATCACTGGGTGCAGGTAAAGTGCAGGAATATACACAGTGATTAGTCTTTAGGGTGGTTGTGTTCCGTTTGATATCCTTCTCCTATCACATCTACTCAATGCTAAACAATGTAATGATATGATATTGCTTCAACAGCTTTCAGCTAAAATTGATATTTCTTTTAGGTATACAGACAGATCTTCCACTGGAACCTTCTCATCCACCACAATTTGGAACACCTATCCAATCAACCCCGATGAAGCCACCTGCTAAAAGAGCTCGTTGGGAAGAGGATGAAGACGAGGAGGAAGAGGAGGTATCAATTGCCGGTACTTCTGCAATGGAAGTTGATAATGAAGACCCAAGCTACAACCCAGAAAAATCGCTGGCGGAATTGGCGGAGGCTGAGACGTCTGAGGCAGCGGACAAGTCGTGAGTAATACAAAGCTAATTCAACAAATCAGTTAACCCAAAAAGCTTATACTCGTTCCAATTCCTGTATACATATATAGACTTCACTATTTTCTATTGTGTACAGGATTGTCGAAGGCCTTCCACACCACAAGGAAAAGAAATATATAGTGTATGAAAGCTGCCTCATGGAGCTGTTCAAGAAGTGTGCCGTGTGCCAGCGTCCAAGTGAGGTGTCCTGCAGGACTAGAGGGACCATGGTAACCGTGGAGCAGACTTGCAACTATTGTGAACAGGCGGTCAGAAGCTGGAGAAGCCAGCCTTTGATCCGATCCAATCCAGCCGGTAACATCCATCTCTCCGCAGCCATATACATCGGTGGAGAGTCCTTTGTCAAATTAGAAAGGGTAAGATTATGCACACTGTGTGTGTGTGTGTGTGTGTGTGTGTGTGTGTGTGTGTGTGTGTGTGTGTGTGTGTGTGTGTGTGTGTGTGTGTGTGTGTGTGTGTGTGTGTGTGTGTGTGTGTGTGTGTGTAAAAATGTTTTTATATCATACACATACTATAAGTTTATGTATTTATAGATTTAGGTCAAACTAATGTTATTTGGTCTGTACATGTCTTTGTCTGTGCCTTTTTATATTTTCTAACAGGTCTTCAACTCTATGAACGTGCCGATGCATACATATCGCACTTTCCGCCGGCATTCAAAAACGTTCATTGAGCCAGCCATACTTCATGCCTGGAAACAGTCACAAAATGACTTACTTAGGCAGTGCCGTGAGTCACCTAATGGCATCATAGCTGGTGGTGACATGCGTGCAGACTCCCCAGGTCAGTCTGTTAAAATCTAGCTAATGTTATATGGTCTCATTTAGATTGGGTAGATGGCATAATATTTACACATTTTAAAAAGCAATATATTAATTTCTGTATTTATCTGTATAAAGGCCACTCTGCCAAATATGGGAGCTATACGATGATGAACCTGGAGGTAGACAAGGTCATCGATATCCAGTTGGTCCAGGTAAATACAAATGCATGTGTGTGTGTATAGCTACATATACAAACAGTATACACTTGCCATCTATTTATACACACACACACACAAACACACGTGTGTTCTGTTTTGACAGTGTAATCAAGCCGGTGGGAGTTGGGCAATGGAGAAATATGGCCTAGACGACAGCCTTGCATTTTTGGCAGAAAAGAATGTGACTCTGCAATGCATTGTGACCGATCGCCATCCAATGATCCAGAAATTCCTGAGGGAGAAAGAGATCGTTCAATTCTATGACGTCTGGCATTTGGAGAAAAGTACATTTACTTTTTATATATTTTTTAAATTTTTAAATAAAAGTTTTGGGGTAAAATATGACATTCTATTAGAATTAATGTTGTATCACTTTACTATTGTGAACAGCTTGAGTAATCAATTAATCTAGGGCAGGGGTCTTCAACAGGGGGGCTATGGCCCCTAGGGGTTATTCCGAGTTACTACGGGGGGTCCTTCAAATTGTTGTGTGATATGATTTTTTATTTTTCCTTAGCCACTTGAACCCTAGCATCCCTTTTCTGAGGAGAACTTTGCCAAAAATAGACGATTTACAAGCTCAGAACGTCTTGCGCTGCGAGGCATTGTGAACTTGTAGATCTGACATTTTGGGCAAAGAGGTGTAGTTGATGTGGGGAAAAAAAGAGCACACCACATAAACATAAAAATGTTGAATCTGAAACACTATTTCAGATGATATAGAGGGGGTCCCTGATTCATCACGCTCTCAGCTAGGGGGTCCTTGGCCAGAAAATGTTGAAGACCCCTGAACTAGGGTTATGTTATGTTGAAATGTATAAACAGTGAAAATGTTATTTGCACAACTGTAGGCATTTCAAAACAACTGGAGAAGATCGCCAAGCTGAAAGACTGTGAAAAAGTCAGGCAGTGGATACGTTCCATCAGGAACCATATCTACTGGACAGCGTCTTCATCCAGGACTGGTCCAGAGAGAGTGGCAAAATGGAGAGCCATACTCAATCATGTGCGTGACATCCACGTTCACAAGAAATCACCGCTGTTCAAAAAATGTCTCCATCCAAGACGTGCCACCACTCAAATCTCCAAATGGCTGAAAGCAGGTGTGTATTTCTATGCTACCGCAGTGGTTCTGATACTTTTTCTTACTCAGAATAATTTTGTAATCCACGCCACACTGAATGACATTGTAACTTTAGAGAACTTTACATTATTCCTATTACACTATGTCAATCTGCACCAAAAAGAATATGACACGAGGACAGTGGAGGAATTTGTTTCAATTAGATCAAATTGATGTACTGGCGTGTAACCCCTTGAACCCCTGCATCCTTATTCTGAGTGAGTCACTCTACAAAAAAAGGACATGTACAACTTCACAAAACAACAAGCTGTGAGCTTGTACATCTGCTTTTGTTGGCTATGAGATGTGGTGGATATTGAAAAATAATGTGCCAACCACAGTGCAAATTGAGTGATAAAATTCTAGATGTCACAGTACTCTGCTGCACCTGTGGACTTGTGTCATAGCACCCACTTTGAGAAACACCGGTGTAGCAACATGAAAATAAATGGATTTGTCATTGATTGTCTTACAATCTTCTTTTTTTAATTTTGAGGACCTACAGTAATTACAATGCATTTTTCTAGGAACTACTCCCTTCTCCAAGCTGGAGAAGGTGATTGAGAAAAAGACTACCCTGAAAGACATCGAGAAGCTCAGTCCTCATCACCAAACGTCTTCTCTGGAGGCATTTCACAGTGTAATCATTCGCTTTGCTCCCAAAAGCGTTGTGTACACATACATTGGAATGCTGTGCAGGTAATGCAATACATATATCTAAAATTCTGGTAAATGATATTATTTCTGTAATCATTTTGTTTTTATTTTCCTCAACATTGTATAATTTATATTTTTCAGGACCCTCCTAGCTGTGCTGCATTTCAATGAGAATACTCGCCGCCCACATGCAAGAAGCAAGAAAGGAGAACCTCTTTATGCTGTCCGTTTCCCAAAGGCCCGAAAGGGTGAATGCAGAGCTGTACCAGTGCTGGTCGATCCCACATACCGTAAGTGTTCACTGTGTATGTTCCCCCATCAATCAAAATAACGTTGAATATTTCAATAATTTTTATTGCACTTCTACACTCAAAAAATTCCAGTATTTCAAACACAAGTAGAAATCGAAAAAAGAAACTGTACATTCCCTGAATAGAAATCTAAAAAAAATCTGACAACGATCAGTGCAAATATTCAGGAATATAAGAAAATTATCAGAATAAATTGAAATGTGCCATTCTCAATACAATCCGTGAAAACATAGCAAAACAAACTTTACATTGCCTGAATAAAATATAAATTTAACCGGACAAGAATCAGTGCAAATATCAATGAAAAAAAAAAAAAAATTCAGATTAAACTGTAATGTGCCATTCTAAATACTATCTGTGGAAACATAGCAAAAAAATCCTTTACATTCCCTGAATAAAATGTAATTTTAACCGGACAACAATCAGTGCAAATAGAAATGAAAATAATAAAATTATCAGATTAAACTGAAATGTGCCATTCTAAATACTGTCTGTGGAAACATAGCAAAACAAACTTTACATTCCCTGAATAAAATATAATTATAACCGGACAACAATCAGTGCAAATATTAATGAAAATAAAATAAAATATCAGAATAAACTGAAATGTGCCATTCTAAATACTATCTGTGGAAACATTGCAAAACAAACTTCACATTCCCTGAATAAAATATAATTATAACCGGAAAACAATCAGTGCAAATAGAAATGAAAATAAGAAAAATAAGAAAAATGAAATGAAATTTGCCATTCCAACGTTACAATCTGTGGAAACATAGCTAAACAAAGTTTACATTCCCTGAAAAAAAAAGAAATCTAACCTAAAAATAGTAAATGAAAACCAAGAGTAAAAAATATGGAAATGCTATAGGCAAATGGCCTTTGCTAACAATACACTGGGGAGTGGGGACCCTACTTTCACCGTTGCCTTATCTATTATCACCAAACTTCTATGCCATATTTTACTTGTTCCAAATTGTTTCAAATAGTATGATTAGACGATCTACAACGCTACATTGTGAGCTTGTAGATCTGCTATTTGAATTTTTTGTAAATGTATTTAAAATTTTAAAAAAATGCAAATAAGTTTAGGGAGAATGGGGTAACACACCGGCAAATATATGGCCGTGGATGTATTTACTGAATGTCTTCATATTGCACAGGGTATGCTGGTGACTTGATGGACCTTGTTTGTGAGAAAGTGGTGGACGACCCTGCTCCGTACATGGCTGAGTTGGGACAGATCCCGGTACCTGAGGACATGTGTGCAGGGTACGAACGGCCAGACAGAGAGACGGTCATCGCCAGCTATGTTTCACGATTCAATCTAGAGCGTGACGTTTGAATCCAACATACAAACCGTCTGCATCCGGATAATGCTGACGGATATGTTGCACCACACATGCCGGGATGGGGACACGGATTCTTTTTCCCAATAAACCCCAGCACCAGCTGACAAACATCCTGTAGGCTAGGTACCTGTAACGCCTGTGAAATGTTTTTCGTTATTTGAAAATAAAAGTTTATTGCTGATACAATTTTACTCCTTTTTTATTAGATGATTTCAATGAATATACTGTACAGGATGTGTCTCAAGAATCTAGTCAAATGCCTAATTGGAATACATGCATTTACAATCATTTTAAAAAAGTCATTATAGGAACTGTTATTGCCTGACTGCAATGCTTCAATGTCAAATGGTTTTAATCCATGAGTTGACTGGAGCAAAATTGTAATGCATACTGAAATTAACTATCACAGTGGTTGTCATTTCATACACTAAATCATTGCTTCTCTACCTTTTCAGGCCAGCCCCAAAATAGTCATATCTGAACTGGGAACCACCAAGATAAATATTGTGGATATAGCAGATCTATAAGTTCACACGGCCTCACATTGCTAGTCATTGTGAGCTTGTAGATCGGCTATTTACAAATGTTTAGGCTCTTTCTTATATTTTTGGTCAATTTCGCCAATGTTTGACCAGTTCATATAGTATAGCAGTTTGATTAGTTTTTATGCTGTTGGTATTGAAAAGGTATTAAAAGTCCTTTGACTGTCACTTCAATGTCATCCCCCTCGGGGTCCAGAACCACTGCACTACATTACTACCAAGCATGACTGCAACTTACCCTTTGGCCTAGAATAGATGTTTGCCGAATCTTGCTAAAGTTAGTTGATAGACAACCTACCTATGCAAAGCTGATCTGTTTCTTAGGCGGCCATGCTCAGCATTGTACATCGCCAGTGCAGCCTGTAGGACATACACATTGAAACACACATCTGGTAGTCCAGGATGTTCTGTCATACAGCTGCCTCTGCGTCTGTCGCCTGCGTTGAGCTGCCGCATTCGTCTCCGAACCTTGAGTAAATGACATACAGTATACAGTATGATGAATAATAAAATGAACTTTATTTGTATAGCACCTATCATGACATGAAATGCAGCACTAAGTGCTTTACAGAGCAAGAATACAGTTACTAGTATCTTATCTGTAGGCCTTTGGGTTACTAGGCCTGCATGTGTGTGTGTGTGTGTGTGTGGAGGTGAGGAGGCTCTCATTCTAGACAGAGGCTCTTTGATCATTACATTACACGTGTATGTCAGGAAGGAAGGGAGTGGAGTCAATGGCACACACCCTGTGTCTTTACAGGTCAAACAATGTAAATGCTAATCCCAATTCACACCTAGCAGTCATCTAGGCTGTGTCTGTCTGCAACACATAATTCATCTTGGCTGTAGTGAAATACATGTTGACATTTCTATATGGTTTAGACTTGTGTATGTGTTGGCTAGGGGAAATAATTAACAGTCTATATGCAGCTAGATTGTTACCTTTGGTATTTCTTTGCAGCAGATATTCTCCTCCTCTTTCGGCTTGCTGACACAATTTCCACAAGTGCACCTGTGAAATAATAGTAAAATAATTGAATTATAAAACTAAACAACGTTATATTACTTCATCTCAAATCCAAGGATTCACTGCAAAACACATATAGGCAATTATGTGATCGTGTTTTTTTAGTGATTATACTAGAGTAGGGGTATGCCTACAGCGTTGGTTCTCAAAGAGGGGCCTGGGTACCCCCAGGGTTACCTGGGGGTGTTCCAGGGGGTCCCCAGCTAGATGATGGACAGGAACCAAATGGACCCTTATGAGTCTGTAACTCTGAGAGTGTACAAATGGAACCAAATGGACCCTAACGGGTCTATTTGGTTCCATTTGTACACTCTCAGAGTTAAATTAACATTGATTTTACAATATGAATTGGGGTCCCAGAGGTATGAATGCCATTACATGGGGGTCCGTAGCCTATTGCATGTCAAACTGGGGGTCCTTGAAATTAAAATGGTCGAGAATCACTGCTAGAGAGCTGTAAAATACTTCTCTTATTGGGGTCCCTGGCTTATCTTTTCAAATGGGGGTCCGCGGGCTAAAAAGTGTCAATTTGGGGGTCCTTGACATGAAAAAGTTTGAGAACCACTGGCCTACAGTAGTAATTCTCAAACTGCTTCATGTCAAGGACCCCCAAATGTATATGACCCCCTTCGCAAAATATTTTGTTCCAGGGACCACCAGAAGCAAAGTTTGGAGTTAAAAAGGTTCACTTAAAAATATATATATATAAAAAAATGTGCGCAAATATACATGCTTTTAAAAATAAAGCAGATCTACAAGATCAGCTATATCTGCTATTTTAATACACCCAAAGTATAATGGTTAAAGTGGATACAATCATTGTGATGCTATATGAACTTATTTAGCTGGGGACCCCCTGGTACCCCGCCAAGGACCCCTGGGGGTCCTCGGATACCAATTTCAGAAACAATTGCCTACAGCAACAAACGTTGATAGCGTATGAAAGCTACATAACCACAGTGCTATCCTCTTTGGTAAAATAACAAATAAATCAAAGAAGTGAGCATAACGGTAGCCTTCTGTAGTGGTTTAATTTTTTTCTAATGCATACTGCCTATTACATTGTACACAGACTAAAAGTAAAACAACGTCGATTTATTATCTTGAATGAATGGTTACTTTACCGTCACATAGACACATTATCACTAAGTTTATGAGGATACAAAGTTAGCTGAAGCAAACGTTGTTTTGTAAACATAATTTTAACATCACTTACCATTGATCAACTGTCTGCTGTGTTCGCCGTGGCCGAACTTGTGGCGGAGAATCAGCCATTAAAAGATCTACTTCTGGGTCTGAATCAGGGTCGAATAAATGTGCATTGGCCGCCATAGTTTGTGAATAAAAAGTGTTATTAATGATCGTACGTCGTCCGTTTCTATGGTTGCAGAATGATGCTATGAAAGAAAAAAGAAAAAAGGCTCTTTCTAGAGGGCGGGGGAGGAGGGGGAGGAGTTGAGGGTTCGGGGGAGGGGTTGAGGACTTGGGGGGGTGGAGCAACGCTGATGATTGACAGGCAAATCTGTAAACTACGACCTCTAGTGGCAAAAATTACTTTTGACATTGCAGTTGAAAAGGCTTTAGAAATGTGAGACAAAAACACCTACAGTGGATCACTGGAATGGAATTTTCAGTTGAAACTTTTTGTACACGTTTGAAGGACCAGGACAAAAACTTTGAATGTGGTGTAAACATGAATGTCATTAAACCTTTAAGGGGTCTATTAGTGTGGTGCTCAGGCACACACATGTGTAGTTCTGGGTGTTTTAGATATACTAATGGGAATTGATTAATGGTGCTTCCGCATCTCTCAAGTGTTCTGACATAAGACTAGTTGCTGGTCTAAAATGTTTGGCTTTTAAAATGTTGTAGACATGATTAAAGTAACTTGATTTTACACCCTCTCCACCGTATTTCTTTTACGGAGGAGAGGGTTCCGAGTGTTCGGATCTTTCCTCCTTTTTTTATAGATTTAACCCATTTAGAACTGAGGCCAATTCTACAAATGCCTTCAAAATCAGTAGTTCAAACACTTCTTTGTGCCAAGGACCCCTAAAATGGAATGCAGTTAACGTTTCTCCTTTCTGAACTAAGAACAGCTTTTAGCTAGTTCAACTCAACAATAGTTCGACTTTTCTATTGCCTAATAGAGTGAAACATACAAACATCTTCGCAAGGATATGAATAATTGGGAAAAAAATATGAATTGACGACCAGGCAGGCAGACCCTGCATGGATGATGTGTTATCTAATCTCTGTTTTGTTGTGTTTGAAGGACTGGTAAAGATGGAAGTTGAAAAGGAGTAGATTTTACATTTCAACAGTGACTGTGTTTATCTTGTCAATGATAACAAAGGCCTTTCCGGCTCAACTTGACTTCTCTGACTGTCGGTGCAATTACCTAGACAACTGAATTTACGCTTGTTCAAAGAAAATTCATAGAGAGTCTGAGTGTGAAGCTCCAACATTGGTTAAATAATATTGATTTATTGAGGAAGAAGCAAATTACATTTTTAAGACCTCCGACATGGATTTTAAAATCGTTTTTTTCCCTCCCTCTCTCTCCAATGTATTCATTATGCCAATTCCTCTTGAATAATGAACTATACAATATGTTTCCTGTCATTGCTAACCCTCCCCGATACACATGGAGTCGCCAGCCGCTTCTTTTCAGCAGGGAGTTCTGATCCCTGCTGAAAGGAGTGTTAATTTTGTTTTTTTTATTTTTTCATTTGGTTTTAGTCATAGTCTTTTGAATAAAATTCCATTTAGTTTTTAGTCACATTTTAGTCATCTGAAATGTTTTAGTTTGACTAAATATCCTAAAATTTTAGTCAACTAAATCTACAGTTGATTTAGTCGACTAAAATGTATGTTGGCAGGCCGTCATGGCGTCATGGTGATGCCTGATTTATACTTGAAAATAGCTGTGAGTGTTGTGAGCTTGTAGATCGGCTATTTTGGGAGTGTGACACCCACATACGGCCAAGAATAAAATGACTTGTATTAGTTCTACTGAATCTCTTCTCCACTAGTCCCTCCCTAACATTTTAGTATTTTTTTTGACAGAATTGTCTGTATAGTCATGGTTTTTGGCATCATACTGTAGCTTAGTTTTTAGTCACTGATTTAAATAGCACGTTAAAAACAACTGACTTGAATTATATGTCAAGTTAAGCTAACGTACCTGCGAGCCGTTGTTGCTGTCTGCGTCAGGTGTAGCCTGAGGCATCAGAGGCTGGAACGGCTTGTTGTTGGAGGAAGCCAGGCAAGCAAACTTCTCAAACTCCGCCTCAAACCCGGTGATGATTGTCTTCTTTTTCGCCTTCTTCTTTTTCTTCTCTGCGTCGTCCACCGTCGTCACTGGTTTGGTTTCTTGTTCTGGGTGCCAAGAGAGTCACGAGATTTAATTTTGGGACAGGATGGACTATAATGGCTGATAAGGGGTCTATTAACCCAACATATACAAGCAGATATTTAGAACAATAACCTGCTTAATCTTCCAGGTTAATCGAATAATCGAGAAGCATTTTCTTTTACATAATTATGTAACATTTCTTATACATCAACGAATTGACAAAAACAAAATTCTAATAGATTTTCTAAGGCTCAATTAGCCTCATCTTACATCTTTGTGGATATTTTTGGAGTCATTTTGCACTTTTTGGGGGCAATCTCCACATTTACTCTGGGAGAAGGATTTGTGACAGTGGTGACATATTTCCAATTCCCACGAGTCCCGTTTTCACATTCACCTGTGACTTCTAAAAGCATCTCCAATTTTCACTCCCTAGAAATGTGTGTACAAGTGGATAATTTTATAAACAGTATTAACACCCATGATGTCTGGTTGAAATTAGTGTCATGGGGAAACGGTGTATGATGACTGTGGTTAACACATGACTGGGCCCTGAGACCGTGTTCATCTTTACACCTTTTATTTCTCCAGGTGTATGTGTCTTGTGACTGGCATTACGTTATTACAATTTAGGCATTGAGCAGACACTCTTAAAGGGTTCATCCATTTTCTCGGATTTCTGTTGTTTTTCAAAAAACATGCCACATTCAAACGGCCATAGCTCTGAAATGGAGGATCGCGGCCGATTCCGATTCTACCGGACCCCCGTGCGTGTAATGGAGGACGGCGGTCACAAAGAATATTCCATGATTTTTCAAAGGTACAGTAAAATCGCCGTTTTCGCTGGCAAGGGGATGGTTAAGTTAAGGCCCCTTCCTTACCCTCCTTCACAGCTTCGTCGGCCAGCAGCGCAGCCGCCACCACCTGGGCCCTGGCCAGCGCGTCGGCCGCCTCCTGCTCCTCCCTCTCCAGGTTCTCCAGGGTTATCATGGCCTCAGCATTCAGCCTCTCCTGTCGGCGCTCCTCCTCCGCCTCCTCCACCTTGCGGTGATACTCGGTGGCGTCCAGCTCGATGCCCTCCTCCGCCAGCACCTTCACCTCCTCCAGCTTCAGCCTCCGCAGATGCTTCACCTTCTGCTGGGCCCTGTGTGCAAGGGTGACGAAGCGACGATATACAGTGGTTATATATACAGTGGCTTTACTTAGGCCTGTCACAACTATTCAATCGTTGCTTTCAGGCAGAGACCTCTTATCTCCATGTTTAAATGTTGTGTATTTTTTTCCCTCGTAAAGTAGCGCCCTACTTGTTCATACTACAGCGTCACACACAATGACACAAGCATCAAAAGTAGCAGATCCACGAGCTCGAACCGCTTGTCGATCTTGTACATCTGCTACTTTTGCTATTTGTGAATTTGAATCCTGTAAAGTAACAGTTTTGGACATAAGAAGTTTCCACCCGCCAGAGACGAAAACATTATTTGAGATAATTGCAATTATTTTGATTAATCGTCACTCTGGTATAACACAGTATAACTTCATTTATTTGTTCTTTCTTTCACCTCAAATCTTCCTTCAGAATTCTTCCTTCAGGAATGACTTTTTTAAAATTCTTTCTTTGAAATATTTCACTTAAATGTTTTATTTTAGGCTATAATGGCCGGGGTCGTGTTTGGTGCTACGTTGTCACCAACTTGGAAATGGAACATCCTGTATCAAGACATCAAGAGCTTGAGTTTATTAGTGTTTCTCCAGGAACAGTACCTACCAGTCTAGTTAAACATGGTTTAATTTGCTCTTTGGTACATTAAAAATAGTCTTAGGGTACACACTGTTTGTGTTTTGTTACATTCTTTCCAACCCAAACACACAAAGTGTTCCACCTGTTAAAAAAGTGCTGAACGGCGCACTTCCGAAAGCTGAGAAGTGCGCCGAAGTGCTAATGAGGTGGATCTCATCTCTGTTTGACATACCAGTTAACCTGTTAAATCATTGAGTGCCATTGACGTGTTTCACATGTTTACCGCAATGGCGTTTTTTTTTGAAAAAAAACGTTCAGAACCCAATATATCATCATTTGAAGATTTGCTGCTCCATTCACTTCTTGTTTAACTTATTACTGAAAAAGGCTGTATCTCGATCTCCTGAGCACCTTTTTTTTACTATGTATTTTTCAATGTTATCATGTTATTTTCAAAAGGCAGACAAGACAATTAATGTCAACAAGGTCCAATGACCTCGTTGACATTTGTGAAACCACACAGTGCAACCCTCAGTGATTAGCACCCATCAGGGGATCGATTATACTGGAGATAAATATTCTGTGACTACTTGAAAAAGGTATAAGAAAATTTAAAAATTGCTGGCACCGTTCACAATTATTTTTTTATTTCATTGGCACTGAATGAGTTAACTGAGGTCAATTCTACAAATGTCTTCTAAATCCTAACAGTTTTCTGAAAAAGGCGGCTAAATGTCGTTGCTGTCGGGCAGAAACCTCTTATCTCCATAGTTTAACTTTTTGTGTTATTGTAAATTAACGCCCTACTTAATCATACTACAGTGTCACACAAAAGCGTCAAAAGTAACAGATCCACAAGCTCGAAACGCGGCGCGAAGTGGCACGTTTTGAGATTGTAGATCTGCTACTTTTGAATTTGAATCCTGAAAAGTAACAGTTTTGGACATATGACACATTTGACACAAACGACATTATTTTCAAGTCTAAAATGACACAGATGCTTTCTCGGTTTTAAAGGACAACTTTGTTTTTTTACAACCAAAGTTTATATTTTAGCTTTTAATTAAAGTAAATAAAAGATGAGTGTTATTTTTTTTTCATTTACTGCTTTCTGTCCGGTGGCTAAATATGCCTCTTTTACACAATAAAAAAGGTCCTGTGGTCTTTGACGGCCAGATGTGAGTTATTGGGGGATAGAAGAGCTACTGTAAATAATAATAAAGAAAACACCGGGTTATTGTGTAAAAAAATACATGTTTAGCCACCGGACAGAATGCCCCCGCCCACTGTAAAAAAAGATCGTGAAAATTGCTAAAACTATAGAAAGCAGTAAATTTTAAAATTTTAACACTCATCTTTTATTTACTTTAATTACTATCTAAAACATAAACCTTGGTTGTAAAAAAAACAAAGTTGTCCTTTAATGGGTTAAAGCAGTGCTTCTCAACCTTTTCCGGATCAGGGCCCACATGAAAATTGCAAAAATTCGCAGACACTCCCGGGCCAAACCGGGACGCGTGTGTCACCCTACCTGCGCAGCAGGTTGGCTCGGTAGAGGACGCGGTGCTCCCTCCACAGCTCCAGCTGGGTGCTGTTGAGCTCAGTGGGCCTCAGGTGGTCCAAAATCGTCACGTCTTTGCCCTGCTTCCACATCTCGTAGCGGTCCGGTTGCAGCCGCCGCACAAAACAGTCCATGCTGATCTTCACCATGTCCTTTCGACACGTACACTATAGACCAAGACAAGACACACACAGCATTTAGCATGGAATAAAGCAAAATAAAATCTCATGACTGAAACATTTTGTAATTATGTTTAGGTATACAGGGCAGCGATACAGGAGTCCCCAGTTGGTGTCTGTACATTGATGCATCGCATTAGGTGTTATCGTTCTAAACCCATGGTCTTGCTGTTCCAACATACAGCCAACTAGTTGAAGAAATCACAGATAGAGGCTTTACCATTTAGCTTTTATGAAATTTCAGAGACCATATAGGGTTGTATGGAAGATTCTTCTGAACGTGCATTCTATTGTTAGTTTGTTCATTCAAATGCTCTTTAATCTTAAAATAACGAATAAAAGAAAATAGCCGATCTACCAAGCTCACAACACGTTACGTTGTTGAATTACATTTTTCCTTGGTGAGAGAACTTTACACCTATAATGACATACCCAAAATAGCGATTATTTGATCAAATCATTTTTTTATAATAATTAACTGTTTGTAATTGAACAGTTAATTATTGTAACCTGTAAATATGCGTGAAGGAGAGGTTGAGGAGAACAAAGAGATAGAGAGAAAGTGGGAGAAAAACAGCAAGAGCACTTTATCTAATCGAACAAATTAACAGATAGGTAGATCTTTGTGTGTGTGTGTGTGTGTGTGTGTGTGTGTGTGTGTGTGTGTGTGTGTGTGTGTGTGTGTGTGTGTGTGTGTGTGTGTGTGTGTGTGTGTGTGTGTGTGTGTGTGTGTGTGTGTGGGCGGGCCTGCGTGTGTGCACATTTTGTTGGGGGATGAAAACAAAACCTTTTTTTCCATGCAATGCAAGCTGTATTACATCTCAACCTTTTTATTTGCAGAGTTGTGCTGAAAGGCTTACAGTATGTTCAATTACTGAAGACATTCTGCAGCAGACTGGACTGAAAGACAGAGACGGAGAGAGAGAGAGAGAGAGAGAGAGCGAGAGAGAGAGAGAGAAGAAAGTAAGAACCACAACAGCAGCTAAACCCAGTGACTCCGCGGCAAAACCAATATCCACACGACATCTCATCATGACACCGGATTCATTGATGGAAAGTCCCTAATTACATCTACTCTACTAGTTGTTTTTTTTGCTTTACTTTAGTATGTCCATTTTCCATTACTTTATACTTCTACTCCACTACATCTCAGATGCCATAATTACTATACGTTTATGCCACTGTAATTATTTGAAAACTTCAGTTACAAGTTACTTAGTTGATTTACAGTAGATTATTACTACAAAACATACATTAACCACTGAAGCCCTATTTTATACTTTGGCTAATTGAAAATAGATGATCCACAAGCTCAATTGGTCTGCAGCTTGTAGATCAGCTATTTCTCTTTTTTTGTAGATCAGCTATTTCTCTTTTTTATTTTTACATTTTGTTACTTTTACTTTGGTACCTTTACATTTTGATGCCAATACTTTTGTTCGTTTACTCAAGTCAAAATGTTAATGCATTACTCATAATCTCACAACGCGTCGCATTGTGGGCTTGTAGATCAGCTATTTTAAAATGGCCAATGAATATAGGTTTTAAGTGCTCATGTGGCCTAATAGTCGCTTCTTGTTTTCATAGACCTGGTTTGCTTATTTCTCTCACAAAATCTGGCAACACTGCTTGCTTACCCAGCGACTCTGGCGACAAAACCAATCTTTACACTACATCTGATCATGACACCAGTTGAGAGACGGAAACATGAAAACCGTGTTGGGAGCGAGAGAGGGGGAGAGAGGGAGAGAGAGGCTGTTATGGGGATGATTGTTAACGTCATAAAACCGCCAGCGACAACAGGGAGATAGATGAGCGCTGAGGGACACCGACACAAATGAATACGGGACTTTACTGTCCCGGAAACAACAACAATAGGAGAACTAAAGTGTCTGTTAGACGCAAGCAACAATGAAACAAAAATGCAATCAAAATGCGGGGCGAGGGAACACCCCCCGCCCCCCCCCCCCCCCATTATTATTTCATTATTAAGAGTACAACCAATGTTTGTGTAACCATTAAGCTTTCTGTTGTTGAAGGAGGTAACATTGGGGTTTATATTATTAGATTAGTACACCGTTTCTCAACCATCCATAGCATAATTACAGGTGGTCATTGGGAAATTGTTTTTTAAATTATTGTAGTAAAGTGTGAATCTTGTGAATTGTCACTTAAATCCTCAATGTCAGATGTTTAAAAAAAGATAGCATGCAGAAGATTCAAAATAATGATAGAAGAATAAGATTCCATGGATAATAGTAGGAAATTGTCCTCTAGCCAGGGAGATATGATTTCAGTATCCCAGTGGTCTGAGGAGTTTCTCTGTGATACAGTACACAAGGAAGATCTTATAGCTACTTTCTTGTATCTATGGTTGTATCTCGCTATGTATCTGTCTGTATGCCGGGTTCGGTATGGATTTAAATAAAGATGATATATATATGTTTCAATATAATAATAAAGCCTATCAAGCATTTTCAGGGCATACTTACTTATTACTAATTAATCAAATCGATTGATTCCGGCTTGGATCAATGGAACTAACGTAGTATACAAGCTCCTATTTATCTGCATCACAATAAAATACCATGACATTATTTTTACATTCATTTTGTTCATAATCATTAATGTTAAATGACCAGTAAAATATTTTATTTTGGGGGCCCACTTGCACTATCGTCAAGGCCCACAGGTTGGGAATCATCCCTAGGGCCCAGAGTCCCAGACAGACGCCCAATGAGCCCTGAAGTTTCCTCCTCCTCTTCCTACTCCTGCTGATGAAGCTGGGTTGGAGCCCGGGGAGAGCCACTGCTCAACGGACTGCGCGTCAAGTCAACGCGTCAGGGGTTTGAGACCCTGAGGCCCTGAACTGATGATCACCACCGTCTATAACTCTAAAATAACCAGAAAGGACCTAAAACCATGGGTCTTCAACAACAGGGGGCCTGGGAATCCCTAGGGGGCATCCAAAACGGTTGAATTCAAAAATAGCAAAAGTATCAGATCTACAAGCTTTCGAGCTTGCGGTTCTGCTACTTTTGATACTTTTGTGTGACGCCTTAGTATGATTAAGTAGGACATTCGTTTACCAAAAAACACAAATGTTAGAAATGGTGATAAGAGGTTTGTACCCGACAGCAACGACCTTTGCTGCGTGTCACTCCACTCCAGTTCACCTTTATTCTGCCTTTATTTGTACTATCAAATAAAGGCAGAAAAGCCCCTGAAATATCTTGAAAATAATGACAATAATAACTTGAAAAAGCGCTCCTCGGAGCACAGGTCTCCGCCAGGTCAGGTAGGTTATTGTGGGACAGCAATGTTCGCAATTCGCCAATCAATCAAAACTCGATCACTTGACTATAGAGATAATGTGTACCGATTTGTGTGATATTTGGAGAATAAATTGTAGGAGTAATATCCAAAAGAAGTTTTGCAAACATGGCGCTATAACAGGCCGATCTGAAACATTTGGAGCAGAGGTTCTGCTCAGGCATCAAGGGAGTGTGCGTGCACGGTTTCGCTGTGAATGGTCCAACGGTGCCGAAGATTAGCTGGAGACACACACACACACACACACACACACACACACACACACACACACACACACACACACACACGGTGCAAAACCATGCCTTTTGGACTGTGTAATGTGTAAACTTGATCAATTTAACTCATTGAGTGCCAGAATTGCCAGAATTATTTCAGAATGATGTTGTCCCAGTGCCAGAGTTTTTTTCACAGAAAAGAAAAAGTGCTTAGGAAGCGAGATACAGCCTTTTTCAATTCTAAGTTAAACAAGGAGTGGATGGAGCTGCAAATCTTCAGATGATGATATCTTGGGTTCTGAACATGTTTTTTAAAAAAAAGATTTTTTTTTTTTTTTCAAAAACACGTCAAACACGTCATTGGCACGTTGAGCCATAGCGGTAAAAACACGTGAAACACGTTAATGGCACTCAATGAGTTAAGACAGCGTATGGGTACAAAACAATATGGATAAGACCATTCTAAGAAGAGACATACTGTAGTAACAAAGGGGCCCGATCCTGAGGAAAATAAATTGAGATCGGTATCAGGCCACACAACTTTGATGGGAGACCCCCACCCGACCACACAGTGATTCAGAAACAGACCTGTAAAGCAAAAGGGTCTAATGAGGCATCTCATCTCAACTCCACAAACTGCTGTGAATCCACCAGCAAACACACAGTGTGGTCATTATTATAGCACCATACAGGATGCTGTTAACCCATTCAATCCGGGAACGCATCTCTGCCATGGACACAGATCCATTTCCAGATTGAACGGGTTAACCCAAACAACCAGAAACAAGTTTCAGCTGTACAGGGCTTTCTACAGTAACAGAGAAAGAACACTGGCTCCTGCCAGCTCTGGTGTGACCACTGAAAAAATATTGTTGCTGTCGAGCAGAAACCTTGTATCTCCATTATTAACGTTGTGATATTTTCATAAATGAATGCCCTACTTTGGCATACAACAGTGTCAGGTCAAAAGTAGAAAAAATGACGATCTACAAGCTTTGCCATTTAAAAAAATAAAAACTTGGTTTTATAAATATTGAACCAATGAAAAGTATTAACAGGAGCTTATAACTAAATAATAACTACTGACATTGGGACACAGGTATTTTTTTTACATTTAATCTCTGTCAGGTGGAAACCTCATATGTCCAAAACTGTCACTTTTCAGGATTCAAAAACAAAATTCAAAATGCTAAAGTAGCAGATCGACAAGCTCAAAACATTTCGAGCTTGCAGATCTGCTGTGACGCTGTGCGACGCTGTGGTACGATCAAGTAGGGCGAGTTTTTTTTTACGAAAAAAACTCGAAAAGTTAAAATACGGAGATAAGTTTCTGCCCGACGGCAACGATTTCCTGGAAAGTAACGGCTTCATACATACAAGGTTTCCGCCCCGACAGCGACGATATTCAGGAGAAATCGTTTTCTAAGGGGTTGGAAAGGTATTCCCAGCTGACAACAGAATGTGGGTCTACATCTCAACTGGGTCTATGAAGCAGAGACCTGCTGTCACAAGGGAAATCCCATGAGACCCGTACAGGACCCGACATAAACGGAACGAGACACAAGTCTTAACTTCCACCGTTGCCGACAGGATTATGTGCTCAGCCAACCAAAAGGCAGACAGGCGGGAGCAGGACAAACAAAAAACGAATAACTAGTACTGGAAACTGAGAGCTTTGACACTTTGACGGTTGTTGAACGTAGGCATGGTTCTGATGATTTCAGAACCATGCCGGCAGCGGTTCCGGTAGGAGACACTAAGAGTTTCCTTTGTGTCTCCTGCCGGAACCGCTGCCTACCGGTCCGCTGGTCATCACGTCATTGGCTTCTTAGGGATGCGACAAAAACAAAAAGATATCCATGAATTCAAGTCTCCATGGGGTGACTGATCGATAGAGTGAACTATCCCTTTAAGCCTTAAATACTTCCTTAACGATTCTCTTTTAACGGTCCGATTCCTTAACGGTTTCCCTCAACTATTCCTACACCTCACTGGTCCTCAAAGTGGGGTTACAGGGACCCTCTGGGTAACTTGAGAGGGTTCCAAATGGACCCTTACAGGTCTGTAACTCTGAGAGTGTACAAGTGGAACCAAATGGACCAGTATTTGTACACTCTCAGAGTTATGGTGGCCCTTGAAATGAAAGATTTTGAGAGCCACTGGTATAGTAATTGTATAGGAGACGTGAAGTCCACATACCAGCTCTGACAGTGTAATAAAAGATTCCGGAAACGGCTCCAAATGTGATGGAACCGATTCCGGTTCCTCAATGTTGGATCCGGTTCCTCGCGCTTCCGGATACCAACCCTAGTCGTACCGCGAATAGCGCCCGGTTACTCTCCCCCAAACATTGGCCAATTGTGTTTGAATAGCCGCTCGACCAAGAGCTAGATTTTCTGAGGGAGCAGCAAGCAGCAGTAGGCGATGCAACAAAGTCGTGCGGGTGCAAACATCATTTACGAAACACTATTCTATTCCATTAAATGTATGTAGTAAATCTGTCCAGCTGTTAGAACAGTAAGCGCACATGGTTAGTTATGAGATTTACCAGACAATGTGGGCCCACACAGAGCAAGTAAGCTATATTTCCTTTTTATTTATTTATTTGTTTCACCCGCTCCACTGCTTACGAGACTAAAATCACAATGTCCTTCATCCATTTAATAATGTATTGGACCACCACACAGCTGGTTTATTGCTTATGGCGGGGCCGAGGTGCACAAACACAGACCAATAATAACACTAAACTGCGGTCTATATCTCCAGTGTGCCGGAGCTAAACCCAAACAAATATGAGGAGGAGAGAGCCATTCACTTCACCATGATGAAGAAGTGTTGCGCTTCCTTGTGGGAGCTGCTGGGTAGTGCTAGTGCTGCCTGGCCAGGTGATTTCTGTTGCTTCTCTTAACCCAGTCAAACCGGGAACGCAGCTACAAAATGTCTTCTAAATCCTAGCAGTTTCCGAAAAAACTATTTGCTATATCATCGTGCTCAAACTTTTTCATGTCAAGGACCCCCCAAATGATATGGATTTGGCCACGGACCCCCCCATCTCAAAGTATTTAGTTCCAGGGACCCCTGGAAAATGTTACAAATGTTCGCTTAAAAAATAATATATATTAAAAAATGTACACAAATGTACGCTATCTGGGACATATTGTGTCTCGAAGTACACAAATGTCTGCTATTTTTGTACACAAAAATAGCAGATCTACAAGCTCATAGCGCGGCACTCTATGAGCTTGTATATCTGCTATTTTTGAAAATAAAATCTAAAATGACACAGATGCGTTCCCGGATTGAATGGGTTAAAGACAGAAAGGAAGAAAAGTGTCACCCTGGAACCTCCCGAGGGGAGCCGGGCCAAGTGTGACTGAACACAGAATGAGCCACCCGAGAACTTAGCTGCTGTGAAAATACTTTAGAGCAGTGGTTCTCAAAGTGGGATACTGACCGGGAGGGGGGGTCCTTGAGGGGGTTCCAGGGGGTCCTGGAACCCCATCTATATTATCAATATTTGATACACTTTTTGAAAAATCTTGTTTGGAATCTGGACATCACAAGTATAGTAATGCAAGTACACACACACACACACACACACACACACACACACACACACACACACACACACACACACACACACACACACACACACACACACACACACACACACACACACACACACACACACACACACACACACAAAAGTGAGGGATTGTTTGGCAGCAGAGCGAGGGCCATCGTTTACTGTCACGTTAGCAACCACGAGAGAGAGGCAGAGAAAAGTAAGCAACAGAGAAGAGAGAGAGGTGAAGGAAGGGAAGGAATAGATAGACAGACAGACAGACAGATGAGGGGTTTCTCAGCGGCCAGGCTGTTCTCTTTCCCATTCCTCCATAATGTTTTGGGAGGGGGAGAAGTGGTGAGGATTGCTGGGTGGTGGTGTTGGTGGTATAGGGCTGTCAATTTGTCAGTAACAGAATGGTGAGGTTAAAGTCAACCAATCCATCTCTATCAGACTGACGTGTGTGTGTGTGTGTGTGTGTGTGTGTGTGTGTGTGTGTGTGTGTGTGTGTGTGTGTGTGTGTGTGTGTGTGTGTGTGTGTGTGTGTGTGTGTGTGTGTGTGTGTGTGTGTGTGTGTGTGTGTGTGTGTGAGAACTCCCCATGTATAAGCCGACAGGCACCAGGCACAGAGCCATGGGAGGGAGGGAGGCTGACACAGAGAAGTGGGGAGAGCCTGCTGCTCCTTAAAAGACAGTCGGCCACATGGAGTGAGGGAGGAGAGAGAGCGAGCGCGAGAGAGAAGGAGAAAGAAAGAAAGAAATAGTGGCACTTCAACAGACTGGCACCTCATAAATCTGCCAAGCAGCCAAGTGGTGAAAAGGGATTGTGTGTGTGTCCATGTGTGTGTGTGTGTGTGTGTGTGTGTGTGTGTGTGTGTGTGTGTGTGTGTGTGTGTGTGTGTGTGTGTGTGTGTGTGTTAAAACATCCTCTGGGAGAACAGAAAAGGAACTGAAGAGGAAAATGAAGTTCAACATGGAGGAGAGAGAGAAGGAAAGATGCAGGGGGGGAGAGAGAGAGAGAGAGAGAGAGAGAGAGAGAGAGGTGGAGAGAGCGAGAGCGAGAGAGAGAGAAAGAGATACTGCGTCGTCGTTCACCTGGTTAAAAAAGACAATATTGTAAAGGAAAAAAACTCATCTCCCTCGTCCCTCTGTCTCTGCTCACCTGAGTGGCCATCTTGCCGTACTCCACCCAGCGCAGGGTGGCGAAGTTGGTGGACTCTGCACAGTTGAAGCCGTGGTTGAAGCCGGCGTGGTAGCCGTACGGGAACGTGACCATGAACTCCCCTTCGTTCTGCGTGACCTGGTGGTTACACAAAGAAACACACGTGTTATTGTGTCACATTTTAATCCACTTGACCGGAGACCCCCAGGGCTCTATGATAGTGTCTTTTCTGTTGTCTGTTATTGTGGGGAAAGCTTTCGCTGAAAATAGCCCTCTCGACAAGCTTGTCCGTCTGCTATTTTCAGCGAATGCTTTCCCCGCTTGTACATCTGCTATTTTAAAAAGAAAGTGTTTGAAAAAAATTGAAAATTTGTATTCTAACACAAAATCTTCTCTTCTGGGAGGTTCCCTGCACAAAACAATTTCAGATGGGGGTCCGCGGTCAAATACATACATTTGGGGGTCCTTGGCACGAAAAAGTTTGATAACTACTGATTTAGAAGGCATTTGTAGAATGGCCTCAGGTATTAATGGGTTAACCTTTAAGGGACTACACCATTAATCTGAACTTTTTCTTATTCTTTGTGTGTTTTTGGTCTCCCCTACCTCTCTTCTATCCTCAAAAATACCCCAGTTTGAACACTCAGGTTTTCACAGCAAATCTGGGGTTTTCTGTAAATTGGTCTGTAAAACAGGCCAAACTGATTTGGTCCCTGACGTGACGTCACGTTAGGGAACAATTCCTCCCGTTTTTCAGTTCCAACCAAAAAAATTAATTAAAAAAAATCTTTAATCTTTTGTATTTTTCTTATATATTTTTTTTACTTTTTCCACACAGAACCAGGAGATAACATGCATACAAACTGGCTCAATAGCGCCCCGTGCCAAACAGGACAATGTGGTATTGCAGGTGAAAGTGCTTTATAAGCCAGAGAGAAGTTAGTTGGAATGAGTATATCTGAGGCTTGATTTAGGCTCAAACCTTTTGAAAAACGCTTGAGGGACATAAACAATATGATATTAAATATTATTATTATTTAAATTCATGGTGTAGTCCCTTTAAGTTTAAAAGGAACCTTCATCCAGACAGCTCCTGGACAAGGTATTGATATGACCTGTACCGCTGTCTGGGCTGGTAAAATGTCTCCTCTTTCATTTTCAGCACAGAAAGTGCTCTAGGCTGTGCTTTGTCTTCATAACAGAGCGGACAGTGGTGTGAACACACCCTAAGGCAGGGGTAACCAACCAGTCGATTATAATCTACTGGTAGATCATCAAAGCCTTCTAAGTCGATCGCGGGGTGGTCCCGGTGGCAAACGGGCAGCCATCGACAATTCACAGAATTTGTGTAGCGTAGACTAGGCTAGTGCGTCTAAGGCAGTGTTGCCAAGTCTGCTTATTATAAGCTACTTTGGGCTTGTTTTTCTGTAAAGTCGCATGAATATATTGGGGGTCCTTCAAGGACCCCCAATATATTCGTCCTTGACATGAACATGTTTGTGAACCACTGCTCTAAAACAACATTCAACAGTAAAGTTGGACTGGACTGCCCTAGTCGCTTATTTTGGACTTCTTTTCATAGACCTGGTTGCTTGTTTCTCTCACAAAATCTGGCAACGCTGGTTCAAATCGAAGCCATGCGTCGTTCCGCTGACACATAATTCGACTCGCGGGTCGCACTCAAGAAATAACAAGCGCAGTCTTGTGACATGCAAGCCTTTTCAGTGGTGGAGAACGCTGGATTTGAATCTTCAAACTGTGTTCTACAACCAGTGGTGGCTTATCCAACGGGCTTTAGGTGCTGAAGCACAGGGCACCAACCTTTGGGGGGGCAGTGCCCAAAAGGTTCTTTTTGGGGGCACCAAACGGCGAGAACAAAAAAAAAACAGACGGAAAACTCCGCGCATACAAAGTGCCATCGCACTGATCACATTTGAGCACAAGTGGTGGAAGAAGTAGGCTACTCAGATATTTTACTTAAGTAAAAGTAGCAATACCACAATATAGAAATACTTTTTAGGCCTGTGTTCAAAATGTTACTTGAGTAAAAGTACAAAATTATTGGCATCAAAATATACTTAAAGTACCAAAAGTAAAAGTTCAAATATGTTTGAAAATAGCAGATCTACAAGCTCACAACACGTAGCAATGCATGTTGTGAGCTTGTAGAGCAGCTATTTTCAGATAGTTATAAAATAGGGCTAAGGTGGTTAATGTATGATTTATAATATTTAAATGTATATCTGCAAAGTAACTAGTAACTAAAGTTTTGAAATAATCGTAGTGGAGTAAAAATATCGAATATTGGATATACTCCAGTAAAATAAAAATACCTCAAAAGTCTACAGTACTTGAGTAAATGTACTTAGTTACTTTACACCACTGAGCACAAGTGTGTTGCCTGTGATGTATGAGAAATTAAGGCAAGAGTTACTAAAGGGCTGAGGCATGTAGAATTGATGGACTGCCTTAACTAGAATCCTGAGGTCCTCCTCAGAGTGCAGATCTCCGCCAGGCCGGGTTGTCTACGCAAGGCCTGCAAACTTTGGAAGTCAGTCATAGCCACTTGGAATGGGAAAAAAATCCTTTCCTCAGTATTGACATTGAACAGCTGTCAGTTAAAATGCAGGATGTGTTTGCATTAACTACAGGTGTTGAAATGGAGAGTTTTGAACTACTAACTGACTACCAACTGGAGGGCAGAGCTAGAAACCTGGACTTTTGGTCAATTGTTTGTGAAGTATCCCCTGATTGTGTCTTGTGCACTTAAGCTGCATGCCTACTTGAAAATAATAAAATCCAAGTTTAGAACTCGTATGACTGACTCACATCTTAATGACTGCCTCAGACTGGCATTCACTAAGTATCAACCAGATTTCAAATGTTATTCTTGCAGATAATGTGCAGTAATAGAAGTCTCATTAAAGGTGGGCTGATCCTGAGAGTATTGTATCTGTCACCATATCTGTGCAAATATATGGTCATGGATGCATTTTTGTCATTTGAACAGAATATCTGTAAATGTGAAAATTCTGAGAAATTGAGAACTGAGAAACTAAATATTGTGCATTGAAGAGAAGAAATCTGTAAAAGCAATTTATTTCATGTCCTTTGTGTTTTGTTTTATTTAAAAAACAAAGAAGTTTACTTGTATTTTTGGCCTAAAATGTATATTTCTAATACGTTTTTCTTAATATTTAGGAATTGATTATATAACTATCATCTTTATTCTTATTTAAATTACTAGTCTTTGTGTGGATGTATGCACATGCATTGAGCCTGTCAGAAATTGCAATCATGCAAGTGTTTTTAAAAAAAACATATTTTAGTGGTAGATCACGGCTTACAATTGGAAATAAAATGTGCTCTTGGGCTTGAAAAGGTTGGTTACCACTGCCCTAAGGGAACTCAAATACACTGTGAAAACACTAAGGTATTTACATTTTTATCCAAGGTTATGTCCTATGTTAAATTGCATTTTAGATTATCTTTTTTAATTTGTCACAGAGGGAATTGAAATAGCACATTCTATACAGAACAAGAAGCAAACCCAAAGATAAACATATTTACATTTTAATCCAAGGTTGTATTACATGTTAAACAGGATGATACATATTTAATGTGTCATTGAGGGAATTCAAATGGCAAATTCTAAGGACCATCAAAGCACAGAGAATCGTATTTACATAACACATTTTAGTCCAAGTAAGTTCAATTATTCATAGCCGCATTGAGGGAATTCAAATGGTGACTTCAAGGGATTATATACATATTTACACTTAAAAAGACCACAATGGAAATAAAATCTCAAGCTGTATTGTGTTTTATCCATGACATGTTAATTACAAATACATGTTCATGTATGCATTTTTTGTCAATCAAAAGGACAAATAATCAATAAAAAAAACACAAACCAGAGATTAATATGCAGGTCTGTAGTAGTCTTTGTGAGGTTAAAGATTTCTGGTATTTATCCGATTTTATCTAGATTGATTTGCAAGTACAACAGTGGGATAATCCTTGGGCTGGGCGATATGACTTCAAAATCACTATCACGATTATTTTAAACTTTTGCCACCATTATGATCAACGATTACAAAAATGAAATGAACAAAAATAGTGAATATAGCAGATCTTATAAACTCCCAACGTGTAGTGATGCGTAGTACAATAGAGGGTTAAGTGGTTAATCAAACTAACTAAAAAAGTTGTGAGGATTCGATTATATACAGTATATAAGGAAGAAATCTGCTTCTCGATAAATCAATTAACCTACTTGAGCAAGATTAAGTCTGTTATTGGTTCTACAGGAGTACTACTGGAAGCTCTGGAACCCCCTCACCCTCTTTATGACCCCTAAGGTCCCCAGACCCCACTTTGAGAACCACTGGTCTTTGCTATACTATCTTCAATGAAAATAGCTGATCTACAAGGTTACATAGTGTTGTTTTTGCAAGCTTGTAGATCTGCTATTTTCACCGAATATTTCACTTATTTCCACCCCCCATACAGCGACGATCAAGTTCAAGTGATTTTTTTTTTTAAATCACGGCTGGAACGCTGTCACCCCCTGAACAAAAAGTTGCAATACATGTACAAAAAGGCTCCATCTAAACTTCCACGTTTCTTCTTATAAGCTGAACTGCAGGGTTGACGTCAGTCTCTCCAGTACCTGCTCAACCTTGTTAGAAGGAATTTTAGTTTTGTATGCGAGGAGGAGGAGGGGGGCGAAGTCAGCGCAAGAAACCCCAAACTAAAAGAGCAATTTGGCTCCGCTTCTGGCAGTCAAGGGAGGAAGAAAAAAAAGAAGATGAGAAAAGCAAAAGACGCGCAAAGTTTCCAGACCGAAGGAAGGAGGTGTGCCAAAAATAAGTTCACGACAGAAAATAAATATATTACAACAAGTCGGGGTTTCCTGTAAGTGAGGTGTGTGTGTGTACGGTAGAGGTGTGTGTGTATGTGTGTGTGTGTGTGTGTGTGTGTGTGTGTGTGTGTGTGTGTGTGTGTGTGTGTGTGTGTGTGTGACGGTGGCACATGGGAGGTGATAACGACGCCCGCAGGGGCAGGAACACAAGATGAACGGAAGGAAAAGGAAAATTAAAATAAAACATGCTGAAGTTCTGCTGACAGCACCCATGCATTGCACACTTATTTTTTTCCTTAAACTTTTAATCTTCCGTTCATTTTTCTGTAGCAATAGGTTGTGGTGTTTTTTTCTTTTTTTGTAACAGTTATTCACTGCAGTATCTTAAACGGAGGAAGTTTAAAATACTTCAGACCTTTTTTGTTTATGCAATCGTCATTTTTCTGTTGGTGTGTGTGCCTGTGTGTGGTGAGTGACTGTAGCTGTGTTGGTGCGCTTGAGCATTGGTTCTCAAAGTAGGGTCCGGGGACCCCAGGGATCCCAGGGGGCCCCCAGCTAAATGTGTTAATACATTTTAACCCCTTTATCCATACTTAAACGTTGGCTATTCAAAAATAGCAGATATACAAGCTCACAGCACGTCACTTCGTGCTGCGATGCAAGCTTGTACATCTGCTATTTTTGAACAGTTTCAAGAAATCTTATTTGAATAATTTCATAATTTCAAGAAAGTGTTTGAATAATTTCATAATTTCAAGAAAGTGTTTGAATAATTGTGCATTTTTTAACACAAATCTTCTCTTCTGGGGTCTCTGGCACATAACATTTACAGATGGAGGTCAGCGGTAGCCTGGTAAACCCTCCCTCCGGAAATCTCATTTCCATTTGATTTCAGGAGTGAGTCTGGGCTGATCCGCCTTTCTGCAATATTCGCTCTATACGCCGAACTGACGAGCCTATCAGCGTCGTCGCTCATCGTTCTGTGATTGACAGCGACAGTTGGCCAATCAGGTGGCGAGTTCGAGTGAGCCCGAATGAAGCCGAGTGCAGCCTGACTGGGGCCGACAAAAGACGAACGGCAGCCATTGTTGTTTCTGCGAGTGCCGTCAATTCTTATTTTAGGTTTTAAAACGGTCTCAAACTTCTTTTTTGAGGCACGGAATTTACTATTAAGATATCGTTTGGATAGAATTTAGTTGTTTAACTTCATATATGTGGTCAATTAATCATGACAGAGCCTATTTAAAAATATAAATTCAGAGTACCGGGAGGGGCGGGCTGTGGCACGCATGTATCCCAATAAGGCAACCTATTTTGGGCATGGCGATCTCAAAAGTCCCGTTGCGTCATTTTAGTGACGGAGGTGGTAAAAATCCACTGCAATTGGCTGAAGGGGAAAAACGATCATTGGCTGAAGGGGTTGTCAGTCAACGGTATTACTCCCGCCCAACTCCAGCCCACAGCGAATATTGCAGAAAGGCGGTTCAGGCCAGACTCACTCCTGAAATCAAATGGAAATGAGATTTCCGGAGGGAGGGTTTACCAGGCTAGGTCAGCGGCCAAATATATATCAATTTGGGGGGTCCTTGACATGAAAGAGTTTGAGAACCACTGTGATTGAGTGATAAGGAAGCGTGTAGTTGTGTTGATGTGCTTGAGTGTGTGTATTTTTTCTTATTTTATTATATTTTTCCAAGGACGAGATCCGTAATTAAAAAAATATATATCCTACTATAATTCTAGAAAGCTCTGTGGTGGTGGTGGTGAGGCCAAAATCTCTTCTGCCCGGTTCTCCTCAGTGGCTGGAGCAATTGATCTGCATTTGCACACAGCCATTGACCATTACCATGTGCACGGAACAGCGAAGCCCGTTTTTCGCTTTCCCCAACTGTTTATTAGAGTTTTTATGTAAAATAATGTCGCCATGGTTACGGCTGCCCAGCTGTGGGATGGCCCCGCGAGCTATGGGATGAATGGCTCCCGGGTTGCCAGATCATGTGCGCATATCCCCCCACAGGTATGGAGTAGCATTCATTAATTGGAGTGAATAATGGGAGTGCATTCGGAAAAGTTTCCCTCGATGTTACAAACTTTAGCAAATTTTGTCGATCTAGCTAATCCTTCATTCTTTCTTTTTTTTTAATATGTAATTTTTTATTAGGGTCAGACACATGGGTACTGAGAAAACAGCAGCCCTCAATAAATGTCCCTTTCACATAGTTTCCCAGACAGTACTCAAACTACAGAAACACAGAAGTTATACACGTACTAATAGCTGAGGTAAGTGCTAGCGGTGAACTCAACCACTCACCCTGTCGAAGGGAATGCTGTACTTCTTCAGGATGGATGGAGAGATGAGCGTCATCTTGTGGCGGAGGAAGGCATCACAGCCCTGGGAACTGCCAGGGAAGAAACCTACAGTGAGAGAGAGGGGAGAGGTAGAAATTTACTACAATGATTTGAAATAAATTAATGTTGGGTAAGTGATTTTCTTTGGTTGAAATGTGTTAAATAGCTTTATATTCTGATAGTATTCAATTCATTGCTATAGAGTGTTTGTTCAGTAACCGTATTCTCCATGTCTCTCCAGCTCTTCATTAAACAGAAAATGCATTTTCAGGTCAGGATACCAACTTTATCCATCATTTGGGATAGAGAACTCAGTCAGGATGCATATTAAACAAGTGAAATTGGAAGGGACGACACAAAGAAATGAGCAGACAAATTTGAAACTCTAACACTATAAAATGAAGCTGATAAATGGGTACTCTCTACTGATTGGCTGAAATGAGGTCACCTATACCTGAACATGTAACTGATGCGGTTAGTGTGGACTATTTATAATGTCACAACGATACAAGATTAATTATGTCAAGGCTTTTAAACTACAAGCAGAATAGAGTTATTATGTCTGTATCATCTATACTGCAGTGGTTTTCAAACTTTGTATTCCCAAGGCACACCAATGGTCAAAATCGTTTCGATGTGACGCGTTGTCAGCTTGTAGATTTTCACTATTTTGGAAACATTTGTGAAAAAACATATACAGCAACAGCATCTTTTTCCTCTGTATTGGGAAATGAGTAGGGGTGTGCCGATACAATAATTTCCCGATATGATACACGATATTGTTCGATATTGGGACGATAATTTATTTTCAATTATTATCAACATAGGCCATCATCTTCAGCTTAAAAGTGCTTTATTTATAAAACACAGTGTTTTACACACAAAAAGAAATACAATGATACAAGCTTAAGGAACAAGTGAAGTAAGTTCTCACTATAAACCCCTTTGTTTCAGAGGACACTAATAACAAATATAATATAAATATTGCATAAATATAAATTCCACTAAAATCAGTCATATTCTTGTCATCTGGACTTTACCAACCAAGTGTAGCCTAGTTATTAACAACTGCTTGAACAAAATATCTATAAGCCAGAGAGGGTCGCTTGTAAAAAATCTATAGCTTTGATACAATAGATTACATGTAGACCTATTTGACAGTGCAAAAACATAATTGCCTTGATGCATGTAACATTAACGAGCGTTAACAAGCGTCAGCTGGACACAGACACCCTCCACAGTGCTCTAAACTGAAAGTGACTGGAGTGTCTCCAGAAGCCCTTGAATATGATGGAATATGATTAAGGATTACTGTGATAATGCTAAGCTCACATTTCATATAACACACTTTCACTAGCCCCAAAAAATAAATCATTTTGGGGAAAAAATATAAAAATTTGAAAACAATATTTAAAATATCACGATACAGTATGACGTCACAACGATACATATTGTCACGTTTTAATATTGTGATAAATCACGGGACAGATACATTGCCTCACCTCTAGAAATGAGTGTGCACACAGTGCTGATATACAGTAAATTGAAAATATAGTATAGTTGTATATATTGCTATAATAATGTGTGGATGTCACAAAATCCCAAGGCAAAGCCTGTACTGGTAGGATAAAGAAATAGAAGTCTGCAACAAAGCCTCCAATCAAGGCTTTTATTGATTAACGTTTCTACTCAAAAGTCTGTACTGGTCTCATGGCATAACATTGGGCCTTGGCACACCGTTTGGGAACCATTAAGCCATGGGCACAACACCAGAGGATTCTCCACTGATCTCATTCCCCCCAGATTCGGCACAAACATGGGGATGAAGTCATTCTACTATTATGCCACTCAAATGTGGTATGTCCTACCAACAGCCATCAAAAAGTGTAACTCCCTACCCTCCTTCAAAACCGTCATTAAAGAGCACAATTTACTGCAATTTACAACTGGACCTAGACAAGTCTTCTAGGTTGCCAAAATATGCCAAAATATATTACCCCAACTGTTTTTCTGTAAATATACATTTACTGCTCCTAGTATTGATGATTTCTTGTATAGTATTGTATGTCTTTATATGTCTTGATGAATTGAATACATAGGACCACAATGGAAACACGCCCTCAGGGCTTTTTGTGTTATCCTTTTAGCAATATTGTATTACTGTACCTCTGTACTGTTTTTTCAATCAATTCATTACTGTATGTTGTTTGTATTTTCCAACACAGCAGCAGTCAGTCAGTTACCACCTCTCAGGAGGAAGTGACAATGGGCATATTGTTGGAGAAAAAACAAAAGCAGACATCATAACATTAGCGCCTGAAACTTTACTCACTCACTTATAAAGAATACATATGTATAAGTCTGCTGGGGGTAAATTAGTTATTCTTCTGAATGAAAACCCATGACAGTGGAGAAATAAATGGACAAGCCAATGCACCAATTCCACACATTGTTGAGGAGTCGCAGTTCTCGTTGAACGGTGTTCTTCTTCACAGGGAGCACGCACGCGCACCCGTTATCTGTCTTCTCTATTCTTTAGTGGATTTAGTTGTCAGTGGATTGTCTGCTACATACCCTTCACTCTTGGTTACACATCCAAAACCTAAGTACAGACCAGGTGCTTGGTAAAAGAATTAGTGCACAAAAACATTTATATTTATATTTAAATAATTCAAGCTCCCTTGTATTTCTTAACCTTTTCAAACACTCTCCCACTGTTCTGAACACGTGAACCAGTACAGTTCTCCCTGAAGGTTGTGTGTCATAATGTGTGCTCGACCCGTGTCACTTTATTAACACGTTGACACGTCTTTGTGCAAACGGCCCCAAAGTCAAACAGCGCTACAACTTGTTGTACAGGGAGTAGACAAGTCCTTATGTCATCCTGACATGGTGGTGGTGTGTGTGTGTGTGTGTGTGTGTGTGTGTGTGTGTGTGTGTGTGTGTGTGTGTGTGTGTGTGTGTGTGTGTGTGTGTGTGTGTGTGTGTGTGTGTGTGTGTGTTTGTGTGTGTGATGGCAGAGCCACAGTGGGGGGGCATAATGCCTCAAGTCACACAGAGTGTTATTAAAGTAACGTATGATGTTAGATTGTGAGCGCTGGGTGTGTGCTGGGTACTGTGTCTGTATGACTGATGTGAGGTGAGGGTGGCTGCTGCTGCCCTGGTAATTATAGCTTCTGGAAGATAAACTCTACTCTCCAACTAATCTGTCAGCACAAATGCCCTAAACATGTAGTGTTGTTGTAGGAATAAACACAGAAGCACCCGGGAGGAAGTGAACTAAGAAAGGGGAGGAGCCAAAACCGAGTTCCTGTCTCTACACCAAAAAGGAGGTGGTGCCCCCAGAGGCAAAAACAAATAAAGGTTGTAGAGCTTGTAGATCTGCTATTTCCGGTTGCACAATACCGGCGTGCAACTAAAGCAAATATCACATTTACACACGATTTGTGAGAGTGAAAGAGAGAGGACAATAAGTGGTAATAAAAGTGTTATGCTGTGATGTAGCTAAACAAGACATGATGCCGTAGCAATGGTTTTAACTTGAGCTGCTGTTGTTTACCTCATCAGATGCACTATAAATGTGTTATCTTTCCAGATGTGATGTACCTAACATGATATGCCTTATGGTTTTGAGCTACTGCGATGGAGCTAAAAGTCAGATGCACATCATGCACTTAGATGTGTGTGGTGTATGTTTTTTTTTCACAGAGGTTTTATATTTCATATAAAATGGCCGGATTTCGCCAGTTGAATAGCCCTGCCTTAAATAGTCACTTCACTGTCATCTTGGGACCCCCAAAAAAATCATGTGGGGACCCCCCTGGGGGTACCGACCCACAGGTTGAGAACAACTGCTCTATTCCCTAGTGACTTCAGGGCGGTTGGTTGGTTGCTTGTGGATGGGTGCCTGTAACCAAGTCAACCTGAATGCCATTGACAGAAGGAGCAGCTTAATCCTTCACTGTCATGAAGGACGACAACGGCACAGAGAAGAGAGAATGGGCGAGAGAAATGAGAGATAAACGCGGAGAGAGAGGAGAAACAGGGAGACCCACGAATGAGTGTGTGTGTGCGTGTGTGTGTTGGAGCTGATAAAAAGTGACTAATGTACTGGTGCAGTCTGGGTATTAATCCACATTAAAATGCAGCCGGCGCTGTGTGCAGGGCTCCTCCCCGGGACAATATTAACTTAAAGCCTCAACACTGCATGGTCCTTTCAGGATACACCAGCTAGCTACTATTACATTCTTTACCTACCAACCCACCACACACACACACACACACACACACACACACACACACACACAGGCTCAGGAGCTAGAGCTTGGGAATCAAAAGTTCCCAGTTGAATCCCAGGCCCCCCGCCCCCCAGTTCAAATATTATTATTTTGGAGGGATTTTGAGGGGTCCCGAGTTCAAATGTGATTATTTTGGGGGGTCCCCAGTTCGCATATGATTTTTTGGGAGGATTTTCAGGGGGCCCCCAGTTCAAATATGATTATTTGGGAGGATTTTTGGGAGTCCCCAGTTCAAATATCATTATTTTGGGAGGATTTTGAGGGGTCCTCAGTTCAAATATGATTATTTTGGGAGGATTTTGGAGGGTCCACTCCCCGCGTCCAAATGTGATTATTTTGGGGGAATTTTGGGGGGTCCCCAGTTCAAATATGATTATTTTGGGTTGAGAATCACTGCGTGGAGGAGTTGGTGCCCCAAAATAAACAAACGTTTTCTCCTTTTATTTTACCGAATGGGTTCCCAGATTGTTCAAAATCAAAAAACCTTCTATGTCCAATACCGTTCCTTTTTTTAAATTCTTATTTTACAACATTTTTTATTGAGAGCCAGAGGCTTTTTAAAACAGGGTACAGCCAGTGCCAGCATTTTTTACCGTTTATTGTCAATCTTTTCAGAGCTGCAGGATGTAAACAAACGGTGTCTATGGCCAAGGGTCCCGTCTAACGACTGGATCAATAACATTTCTACTGCGATCAGCCATTGCAGAGAGATCGCCTGTCGAAAATGGCTTATATTGACCACAAAAAAAAGATATGGACCTTTTTCTCAAGATCCCATCAATGGGGCGGATGCATGTCCGTTTTTTTGGGATGACATCACATCCGTCCATTCCCTTTTAAAGGGTCCTAGGATCATTCCTAAGTTGCGTTAGAGCGCCTTTTTTTGTTGAAAAAAACGTAATATTACATTTATGGCACTCGGGTATTTGCAAAAACTGAATATTTAGTTTTTGGCACTCAAAGTTAAAATATTGGAGATACAAGGTTTCTAGCCTGATGGCAACAGAATTGTTAGACCCA